>NC_081186.1:1694088-1728374 GCF_029867415.1 Vicia villosa
AGCTTACCAGCACTATGGTAAGTGAGAGGTTCACAAACTGCGAGTAGCTTGCCAGAACTATGGTAAGTGAGAGGTTCACAAACTGCGAGTAGCTTGCCAGAACTATGGTAAGTGAGAGGTTCACAAACTGCGAGTAGCTTGCCAGAACTATGGTAAGTGAGAGGTTCACAAACTGCGAGTAGCTTACCAGCACTATGGTAAGTGAGGGGTCCACAAACTACGGAGGCTTGCTGGCCATAGCAAGCCGATTACACAACCAACAGAGGTCCTCGCTATGTAAGACTCAGGCTTTAGCAGGACATTTCGCTTCATCCATACTCAAGCTCAAGGCAAATTTAGGGGCCTTCCAGTATTTAATAACTCTTCGATCGGAACGACGCGAGGTCTACACACCCTCTTGTCACCCAATCCAAGGTAATTAAATAGGGGCAGCTGTCATACCCCAAAATTTACCTCCCACACTTCTCTCATAACAAAGGCAAGTTCAAATCTCAAGACATGGCTCAGTTAAATGATCCAGATAATTCACAGTCAATTGATTCAAACTGAAAGGTCAATCACAATCAAGGCATGATTCAAACCATAATCATTGGGCAAACATCAAGTATGGGGTGCATAACCATCATTTGATCAAGAATTGATCATGATTCCATTAATAGAAACTCAGAGATGAATAAATACAAAAAGGTTCAAATTAGGGTTCCTTAGGAGAAAGTCAACCCAACTTTGACTGGGCATAACTTTCACATGGAACATCAAACATTCCCCACTCAAAGCCTATTTTGAAGGAAATTGGATTCTCTACAACTTTGTGTCTCACAAGCCAGGGCTAAAATTGCTTCATTTAAGAGATACAAAGCAAAAGATTACAGGTTATTCTCAGGCATCCTTCAAAAGCAGTCTTTTTCCCAAAGAAATATGATCAGGACAAAAACTTCAAATGAAAATTATGTTCCAAAGTGGCTTATAGAGGACCTCTTGAGGTTTCTAAAAAGTATTAGAACTCCCTCATAGCTCAAAAATTGAAGGAGATACGCTTGATCAAAGTTAGGTAATTTTTAGGGACCAAATGTGAAAAAGGAGGGTTCAAATGGAGAAACTTTGCAAAAGGGCCCATAGTATTTTCATACAAACTTGGTCCACAAGCTATTAGCATGCCCAAAAATCACTTTCCACGAAAATTAGCATTATATTTGAATTAATATGTTTTTTATTTCATTTTTATGATTTAATAAACACTAAAAATCAAATATTTTGTTAAAATCTGATTTTTGTTTGATTTCCAATCAGAATTAATGATCAAATATAATATAATTTCGTGCACATTGATTGGAGAAGGAAATTAATACAAATTGGGCCAAACATAGTAGCTTAAAGTGCAAGAAATAAAATCAATTTCTCAAATTAGGAAGATTGGATTTAAGTGAGGTTTTGGACAAAGATTTACCCTAATTCTATTCTCCTATAAATATACAACATAAGCCAGTGGACAAGGGGTGGAAAATCTGCCGAAGAGAGCACTGGCAAGAACATAAAAATTCTCCAAGAAACTCAAGATCGGTTTCAGAGAATTAGGTCGTTTCATTCCAATTTGAAAGTTGCAATAGCTTCGTTGAGGGATTAGGAACGTGTCTGAATACTCGCGCTTCATCAGCACCCCCAAAATTGCCTCCAATTGTTCAAGGTAGGTCTTTCTGAATCTTGGATCGATTGGCATCGTATACTCATGTTCATGTTATTTTAATTGTGTGTTTGGTCTCTCCTGATCGCTATAATTGATTCTGGATCGTTTGGTTGAGTTTTGCGCGCTATAGAGTGATCGGCCATTAGAGGCCGATCCAAGCTTTTAGGGTTCGTTTTGGGGGTTTCTTATAGGGATGAAATTAGGTCAAAGTGAATATATGATCAAATTCGCATGGCTGAGACGAAACGATTTCAAGTGTCTCGAAATATTTATGTGAATGCATGGCCTATTCGTTATTTTTGTAGTCTGGTTTGCTACGTAGGGAAACATAGCAAAATCGTAGCTAATTGTACCAGGGTTGAAGGTCTGTGCGAGGAAGATGATGAGGTGTCCTCATCCTATTAGCCTGTTTGAAATTTCGCGCGCGTGTGTCCAGTTGTTCCTTTGTCTTTTTATTTATATTGTTGCACTCATATCTTGGACAGCATAAGCGCGCAGCTGAGTTGGTTGGGGGGACGCTGGTTAAGCCTAAGGGTGTGGGTTCGATCCCTGCACCCTCACATATATTTTTTCTGAATTTTCAAACTCTGATCCCATGCGCCTTTAGCCATAGACCTCACCATAGTCCCTCAGGATCCTGCCATCCAATCTCCATCAAATCTAATCCAACGCTCCAGATTTAATGCTCACACAATATACTCTCCATATAACCACACTGAATAAAAACTTAATAAAAATCTAACTAATTTGTTTTCTTGTAATTAAAATATTAGTTTTGATAATTAATAATTATATTAAAATTATTTTATTTATAGAATAAAAATATGACATTTATATTTAAATATTTTTAATTTGTTATTCGCGCCGATTAAATCGATTAATCGCTGTGGTTAACAATAATTTCAATTAAAATACCATTTTAATTAAAATAAAAATCAAACTAAATTCGATTAAATGGCTGCAATCATCTTATTGATTGTGGTGATTAATCTTGCCTCATTATTTAATTTAATTTGTTATTATTTGTAGTCGTGCTAATCGATTATGAGAGGTAACAATATAAAACGCGAAATTCATAAAATAATAAAATACAATAAGTTGTTGTTAGTGATAATCGAATTAATCAATTTGAATTGGTAACAATGCAAATCCTTAATCTTTTAACTATGGTGATCAAACCTATTGATCATTGCGGTTAATTGTGCCAAATCAGGGTTGTACGCCCTAAACCCTAATAATTCTAAAATCCATTCAAATTACAAGACAAAACAAACTACGATAGGCTAACTAAAAAGCCTCTAAGAAATACATCTCTAATCAAATTCAAACTTTAAATGGCGTACAACCCTCCCCGAAATACGTAGACTCTGATCCTCCCTAAGGAGGTACGTAGGCACTTGGCAACAAGGCGAGTCCCCCTCTTCAAAATCTCAATCATGTCCTTATAATTTTGTTTGCCACATTTCTTATAAACCCTGCCATGCAACCCTAATCTTTGATATATTAGCCTTTAGGAAAGGGCTGAGGGTGCCTAACACCTTCCCTCAGCCTGATTATAATAACTTACCCTCAATCTCTTATCTGCGTAGGGTTTCTTATTCGCCCTTCAGAATAGGTGGCGACTCGAAAGCTGAAATTTTTAGGCAGGTTGCTACACATCTACGATGACTGATCCATATTTCTTCCCTCTGACAGATGCTGTTTTGACCGGTCCAAACAGATCAATGTGTAGAACTTTTAACGGCCTAGAGGAAGAGACAACATTCTTAGATTTGAATGCAGGTTTGGAGAACTTTCCCTTCTAACATGCTTCACAAAGAGCATCTGATTTGTATGTCAGATTTGGGAGTCCTCTGACCAGATTTAGTTTGTTAATCTGAGAAATCTTTCTCAAACTAGCATGTCCTAATATTCTGTGCCAGACCCATTGCTCTTCAGAAACAGACATAAGACAAGTCACCTTCTGCTTCTCAAGATCAGAAATATCAATCTTATAAATGTTGTTCTTTCTCTTGCCTGTAAATCGGATTGAGCCATCCTTCTGACTTACAGCCTTGCAAGACTTTTGATTGAAGATTATATCATAACCATTGTCACTTAATTGACTTATGGACAATAAGTTATGCATTAATCCTTCTACAAGAAGTACATTAGTTATGGAAGGAGAGTTACCAATACTTATGGTTCCAGAGCCAATAATCTTGCCCTTCTGATCTCCTCCAAACTTGACTTCTCCACCATACTTAAGCACCAGGTCTTGGAACATAGACCTTCTTCCCGTCATGTGTCGCGAGCACCCAGAGTCCAGGTACCATGACATTTTGTGCTTTGTCTTCTTTGCTGCCAAGAATATCTGCAACAGAAATTATCTTCTCCTTAGGTACCCACAATTTCTTGGGTCCTTTCTTGTTAGTTTTCCTCAAGTTCTGATTGAACTTGGGTTTAGCATAATAATTAATAGGAGGAACAGCATGATATTCTTTAGGTTTGGCAGCATGATATTTTTTAGGTTGTGTCACATGCTTCTTGGTGTGTGTAGTATGAAAGCTTTGTGCATGTGAAGTGAGCCTTATATCATGTGAGTGTCCATATTTGAACTGAACATACAATGGCTTGTATGTGATTTTCAAATCATCTACAGGTTCAAATTTACGTGGGATATCACCCTCATAGCCAACGCCAATCCTTTTTGTTTCCAGAAACTCCATATATCATAGAAGCAAGGTGTTTTCTGCCAATACTTCTAGATAGAAACTTTCTGAAGCTCGAGTCATATTGTTTCAGAATATGATTGAGGCTAGGAATGGATTGTTCTGATTCAGAAGGAGATCCAATGTCTTTGGATAATTTTAAAACTTTTTCCTTCAGTTCAGAATTTTCCACTTCCAGCTTTTTGTATTTGATACTAAGATGAGCCTTGAGTTCCAAAAGTTCAGTTAAGCTGGAAACTAACTCTTCTCTAGATAGTTCAGAAAATACCTCTTCAGAATCTGATTCTGATGTAGATTCTGATCCATCATCCACTGTGGCCATTAGTGCAAAGTTTGCTTGCTCGCCTTCAGAGTCTGATTCTGATTCAGATTCAGAATCATCCCATGCTGCCATAAGACCCTTCTTCTTATGAAAATTCTTCTTGGGATTCTCCTTCTGAAGTTTTGGACATTCATTCTTGAAGTGTCCAGGCTCATTGCACTCATAGCAGATGACCTTCTTCTTGTTAGATCTTCTACCACCAGAAGATTCTCCTCTTTCAGGCTTCTTTGAACTTCTGAAGTTCTTGAACTTCCTTTGCTTGCTCTTCCAGAGTTGGTTAACCCTTCTGGAGATCATGGATAGTTCATCTTCTTCTTCTTATTCTGATTCTTCAGAATCTTCTTCTTCAGCCTGAAAAGCGTTAGTGCATATTTTATAATTAGATTTTAATGCAATAGACTTACCTTTCTTCTGAGGCTCATTTGCATCCAGCTTTATCCTGGTTCGTTGTTAACTAAACTACTCCAGTCCACCCCCTTGGAGTGATTTACCTCACCTGAGGATTTAATCCACTAATCACACAAGATTACAATGGTTTTCCACTTAGACAACTTCTAAGTCTTCTAGAGTATACTGATCATAACCTGATCACTCTAGGAACAAAACTGCTTAGATACCCTCTAAGACTTTTTAGAGTATACTGATCAACAACCTGATCAATCTAGTTCTTACAACTTAATGTAAACAATTTCTTTTAAGAGTTGATATGCTTCTTAGAAAGCTATTATCACAACTGTGATTTTCTCTTAAGTTTAAGCTTAATCTCACTAAGATATTACAACAGCAATGTAGTGAGGTTGAAGATGAAGTTTGAGAGCTTTTTGAATTTGACAGCGTTTCTGTATATTTGCGCAAGTGTTGTTATTCAGCTTCTCATCAGAACTTCAATATATAGGCGTTTGAGAAGATGACCGTTGGGAGCATTTAATGCTTTGCGTAATCCGTACAGCATTGCATTTAATGTTTCACTCTTTTGTCAACTACCTCGAGCCTTGCTTTCGCTGTGTCTACTGACGTTGCCTTTAATAGCTTCTAACGTTCCTTTTGTCAGTCAGCGTAGCCTGCCATCTTGTACTTACTTTTGATCTGATGTTTGTGTAAACAACGTTTGAATATCATCAGAGTCGAACAGCTTGGTGCAGAGCATCTTCTTGTCTTCTGACCTTGAAGTGCTTCTTAGCGTGATACCATGAGAACTTCAGTGCTTCTGCTTCTGATCTCAAGTTCTTCTTATGCTTCCATAGACCATGTTCTGATTCTGCTTGACCATCTTCTGATGTCTTGCCAGACCATGTTCTGATGTTGCATGCTGAACCTTCTGAGTCAGTGCTTCTTGCGTTGATTTTGTGCATACTCTTTATGTAATTCCTGAAATGAAAATTGCGTAGTATTAGAGTACCACATTATCTCATACAAAATTCATATACATTGTTATCATCAAAACTAAGAATATTGATCAGAACAAATCTTGTTCTAACATAATCATTAATTACCTCTAATCATCTTCCTTCAAGATGTTCCAACTTAATTACCAGTCAAGTCTTAATTTCAAGTCACCTTCAATTCGGAAAACAACAACTCCAGCAACGCTTGCACTGTTGCCAACAACAGCCTACTGAATCAATCATCTTACAACTGAAACATAACCGAGAAGCGAAGCTTCTCCCCCACTTGTTTCAAACCAACTTCCGCAACAAACAACCAAGTACCGCCGGTGATTCACTCACATGTCGCGTACCAGGGGATAATATGCAGACAATATTCAACTATCGTGCAACTTAACTGACTCAACAATTGGCCGGACGGACGGACCTGCTCTGATACCACTATTGTAACACCCTTCTAAACCCCGCGGAAATTAATAAAACAATTCAGAGTAAAACATGAAATCAAGGGTGCCACAATTCAATTTAAAACAATTTATCATAAATCAATTGTCATGCTTCACTTAGGAACGAATCATCAATTTAACAAAATCATGTTTTTACACAACGGAATATTCGTCATACGGATAAGCATAACATCATCTATGCAATATCCCACAAAATTAATGCAATAACAACACAATAGAGTAACATCATAGACTCTAAACTAGCGTTCTCCAGTGTTACAATATCAGAGCATGACACCGAGGCTATACTTAAACAAACTGGCCTATGAGCTATCCTCACCAAAGCCAAAAGCCGCTACTCGCCAATCTGAAAATGTCAACAGTAAGGGTGAGTCTCATTCAAATTAACAAATGTTATTGAATCATAAATAATAACACATCATAGTTACATCATTCACCCAATTGTTTCATAAACAGACATCCAGACAAGTTTCATCATCACAAAACAATCAACCAGCACATCATCAATATTTATAACACTGGAATACATCCAATCATGTTATAAAAGTCGTGCATATGAATGCAACTGACACTATGCATGTGGTACCAACATCATCAAATGGGAATAACCCATGACCGATCCAACATCATCAAGATACGGCCCTGCCAGCACAGATTCCACACAATGGGAATCATTCCCTTCACTGATCCAACACATCATCATGGATACAGCATCAACAATGAATATGAATGAATGCAAACATACATGAACATACTTATACCATCGTCAAGTCTAATGAGTAACATCTTCAAATACTCATTTCATCATCATCATCAATATCATCATCATCAAAGTATGTTTATATACATTAGCATCATTCAAACACAATCAATCATCATTATCATCATTAAAGAACATACATGTGTCCACATCAATCATCATCATTAATGAGAAAGAACATACATGTATCCACATCATTCTAAACAAAGCAATCATCATCATACAATTCTCAACAAATCATCACATCATAATGTTTTTTTTTTCAAAACAACATCTCATATTGTCACATTTCATCATATATGTCCACAACGCATCATACATCAAAACAAGCAAATGATGATAAAATAAATTCAAGATGCTGCTCATTTCATTATTATAACACAAACAATATTTCATAAGCTTCATCTTGCTCGAAACGGCACTTAAAATAGGCCAACGGTTCGAAAGTTATGCATCTTTAAACTTTTTAAAATATTCCAAACACTAACAGCACGCGGCGCCAACTTAATTCGCGGCGCCAATTGAACGTCTCAAAAATCCTTGGCTCTCTGCCAAGCAGTTCGCGGTGCAACACATGCACGCGACGCGAAACGAGAAAACAAGTATGCCTTTGCGGCGCCAACACTGGGACGCGGCGCGACCTGATCAGATCAGAGATTCCCATTGCAATTGACCGCATACGAACCTGAATCCCAAATTCCTCAACCTCGACCAAATCGATTCAAGTTGATCAACCATCACAAAACAGCCACACAATATATATCATACACACATATAACATATATTATGCATCATCAAACATCATACAACACCAAATTCATGGAATTCATCAAAATAGATAATTATCAACAAACATCCCCAAAATCCCAACTCTGTCATACGACTCAATTGACATGAAATAATATATCTATATCAGTCCTATTATCCATAACCCGATAATAGGTGTTAATCAGAAGAGTCCCCCCTTACCTTAGCCAAGAATCTGGACTTTTCCCCTTCTTCTCCATCAAACCCGTAAGCCTCTTTTCTTCACTTTCAGCAAGAATTCCCAATCTTCAAACTCGCTTATCTCCCTCATCGAGAACCTCCTTGACACGAATTAATATATCAAATCGAAGGAAATTTCGTGAAGAATCCGAATCTTCGAGAATTACCTGATTTGGAGTTATGAGCAGAGAGTTATGACCCATTTTGTGAGGGCTGCACCATGAATACGAAAATCTCTTTTCTCCATGAGCTCTCTCCTTCTTCCTCTTAGGTTTTCTTCTTCTAATTTTCAATTTCTTTCTTTTTTTCTTATTTTATGAAAATAAAGCAAAATAACTTTAGTAATAGGGCCTACCAATCACACCCCCTCCATTACTAACCACAACTTGGCCCAATAGCTTATTTTACACAATTTCCAACTTAAGTCCAATTAAAATACCAATAATCCAAGAAATTAATTTAAACTCCCATTAAATTAATAAATGTAAAATATGGGGTGTTACACCTTTCACCTCAATAACATCCCATCCAACAAACAGAAAAGTCTAATACAACAGATATATCCAGAATAATAACAATAAATGTATAATGTAATGCATGTAAATAATGAAGCAAGTAAATCATTCAGGAAAAAAAACTCAATGAAAAGAAACAAATAAAATCTAAGATTAACTTGCTTATGGAGAGTTCTGCAGCAGAGTCGTCAGCTCTTGCTACTAAGAAAAAACAACAGAGTTGTCACTGAACTTTATTTAACAAACCTCAAACATGGATAAGGGGTGGTCTTGCGACCAAGAGAAGGGTACGAAAGTCGATTACGCAAGGGGAAGGTATTAGTACCCCTCGTGTTCGTAGTACTCTACGAGATCCACTCTTGTTGTTTCTAATCAAAGGGTGTGTTATCTAATGATTACTTGCTAAGGGAAGACATGCAATATATTAAAGGGAAAATAAAAGAGTTTTAAATAATTGAGCTCACCAAGATTGTTCGACTCCTATGCCTACGTATCTTTAACGTTCAATAAATAAATTAGAGCTCCGTAGTTCTTCCCAACAGTTTTTTATTTTATATTTTTTAATGGGCGGTGTCACGGCGCGAAAAACACATGAGCATTTGTATGCTCGAAATACAACAGAGTCTCCACCAAATTTTATTTATTCCAAAAGGAAAGGGAGAATATCGATAAAACACATGAAAGAAAAGGATAAGATGGTAATCACAACAAAATTAGGGTTCGAGAGTCGGTTATGAAACGGGAGGGCATTAGAACCCCTCACATACATCGTACTCGAGGGATCCATTTAGTTATTCTTGGGATCGTTTGTTAGTATGATGTTTACTTACATTCTAACTATTTCCTGTATCATTATGGTTGGAATCTTTTTGATTATTGGCACTTTGAGAGAAAGCTCTACACCCGAGCTAAAGACACACCTAAGATTAGATGGTGGTTTAGTATTAAACTTGCTTGACGTAGAGTCAAGTGGGAGGTACTAATACCCCGCCTAGAAAAGGTCCTTTGAGGAAACGTCTTTAATTGAGTAAGTTATTTACTTGGGCGATGATGTTTTTAATTTGGATCGTCTACTCTAGGGACCTTTAGGAAAACCCTAAAACCATGACTTTTAGGAAATGGTGGTTTTGCACTCAACTTGTGTAACGTAACTATTATTGTTGGGTTAGTGCGAAAACCTCACTCAGAGTAGGCTCCACTTGGAAGTGATGTTGGCTAGCAAGTTATTCTGTTAGATGACATGATTTGAAAGAGTCCATGACTTTGAGAACCGTGTGTAGAACATTTTTCAAGGAAAAAAACCTTAGAACTATCCTGTTGTGAGCCACTTCGTGCCATGTAATCAGAATCTTTCTATATCTAGTTGATTTGAAATTCATTACCTTTGAATCATACATGACATGTAATTCATTTTTTGCATAAAAGAAATCATGCATTCGCAATCATTAACATGCATTCACATTTCCACTATCTAGTACTCATATCTCTCTTCCTCTAACAGTTGACAAGGCAAGCTAATTCCCCAACATCCTTATCAGACGCGAAGTGTTTCTCGAAGAAGAATGGAATATCAAGAGTAGCACAACGCAGAAGTTAGGATGGAAATCGATGAGTTAAAAGAAAGCATCACCAAACTCACAGAGATGATGCAGTATTGATGGCTAGGGGAGCTGAACCTCAAAGAACTGTCATCTCTGAGATCACTAGCGTTGTTATTGACCCTCAGCTTGCTCAGAAGCCAGCCTCTACTTGGCCAAAATTCGGACTACCTCCCAATAAATATCCTCTATTTAAAACTAATCCTAGAATGATCCATTCTACTCAATAGGTTTTATAGATACCGGTTATCACTTAGTAGCCACCAATCATTCACATTACTATTCAGACTCCTTTCAACAATCATCTTTTTTCCTACCATGATGATGGCTCCCAATATGGTGATCAGTAACAAAACAATGAAGTAGAGGAATTAAAGGAGAAGTACAACATTCTTGAGAAAAGATTGAAGGATGTTGAAGGAAACGACATCTTTGGCTTTGTTACCATGAACCTTTGCTTGGTTTCTAACTTGACTGTGCCTGTGAAGTTCAAAGTCCATGAGTTCGAGAAATACAAAGGGCAAACCTGTTCAAAAGATCATTTGACTATGTACTTTCGCAATATGGTTTCCTATGCCAACAATGATTAGCTGTTAATTCACTAATTCCAAGATAGTCTGGCTGGAGCCTCTCTAAAATGGTATGTGAGCTTTAAGAGGGAACATTTTCGAACATGGAAAAACCTGGGTGAAGCTTTCCCAAAATAGTACAAGTACAACATGGACTTAGCTCCTGATCGCAGACAACTTCAGACAATGACTATGAAGGATAATGAAACCTTCAAAGAGTCCCAACGCTGGAAAAAGCTAGCTGCTCAGATCGAACCTTCTCTAGCCTAGAAGGAGCTTATTGTCATGTTTATGGATACCCTACAACCGGTCTTATATGAAAAGATGATTGGAATTATCTCTTATAGCTTTACTGACCTAGTCACCATTGGAGAAAGAGTCGAAGACGGCTTGAAGAATGGCAAGATTGCTAGTGCTGTTGGATCATCAAACAACAACCGAGCAAAGAGATTCCCTGGAAACTTCCAAAAGAAGAAGGAGGGTAAAGCTAATGCTATTGCAAAAAATGGTGGAGGAACTCAGAATCCACAACCCTACCATGCCTCAGCTCATCTACAAGCTCCATTCATTCCCTATGTTGCTGCTGCTCAGTTTCGGCAACCTTACTTTCCAGTGCCTCCATATCAACAACCATGGACAGGTTCTCCTCATAATGCTTCACTAAGTGCTCTTGAGAATGCTCAATAGAGCCAGAATAGGCAGCACAATCAGAAGTCAATTTAGGCCTTCACTAGTCCAGAAGTCACTAATAGCTCCCAGGCCAACTCATCCCAAGATAGCTCTGTTCCTGCCTGGGTACAATCCAAATGTCAAATGTGATTTCCACAGTGGGGTAGCAGGACACTCCATTGAGGATTTCAGAATTCTGAAGGAACTAGTTCAAGTTCTGATTGACAAGAAAATTTTCTCCTTTAGAGATGTTGGTCCAACTGTGGTTACCAATCCATTGCCCAAGTGAGTGCCAATAGGGGTGGCAAAACGGGTCGTCTGCCCCGCCTTAAGCCTGCCAAAAAGCAAGCGGGGAGGGCAAGTCCGCCAAGTAAAATGGGCATAAAAATCATGTCCGCCCCCCAAGGTGGCGGGTTGGCGGGCGGCGGGATTGCCCGCCTATTTTTTTATGGCTAAATACCCTTTTTGGTCCCTGAAGTATACCCTTGGGTCCATTTTGGTCCCTCAACTCTAAAAAGTTCCAAACTGATCCTTTAATTGTTCTAAAAGGTGCACGTTTATCCTTTCTGTCAAATAAGGTGTAACAGACGTTAAGTTATCCTACGTGGCATGTGATGTGGAAATGTTTATATGTTTTTTTTATTATATGTGTCTCTTCCCAAATTGGCTTCGTCCCCAAATTCACATGTGCTAGGGTTCACATTTGCAGAACCAAATCTCCTCTTCTTCCTCAACGAGTTCTTCTTCCCCAGTTTCTAGGGTTGATTAGGAAATGAAGTCTTCTTCCTCAACGAATTCTGGAGAATGTACATACGATTCTTATGTGAAGAAATTTGGGAGTGCAGAAGGGATATTGCGATGGAAACCTAAATGTGGATGTGGAGACATGGCTACTCTACGAAGAGCTTCAACTGTCACGAACTATGGGCGACAATTTTGGGGTTGTCGTAATTATAAGGTAAATTAACTTGTTTAGTCGCATTCCATCTCTTTGCTTTTGGTCTGATTTGAAATTATTGTTGAACGACATAGGGTTCAACACAACCTGGATGTGGCTACTTTCAATGGTTCTATGATGATGCTGAGGATGAAAAAGATCACTTTCTGAGGAATCAAAAGAGTAGGTTGGAGAAGCTTGAACATGATATTGATGCTGCAAAAATGGAGGTCGAGTGTTTAAAGAAGAAGATTACAGAAATGCAGAATCAATCGAAGAAGAGCATGAAGATAGAAAAATTTTGGAGGAGTCTGTTTTGTTTACTTTTAGTTGTTGTTGTTGTTAGGATGTTGTATGAAGGTCAACCAGTTTAACATAGGTTGATGTTAGTTCAGATGCTACACTTTGGGTTTGTGTTAAAAAAAGTTTGTAACAGATGTATACATTATGAGTTTCCCATTTTTGGGTCAATTTCATTTAAAGGTTGATTTAAGTGTTTAAATTATGAGTTTCCCATTTTTGTTATGTTTACATCTTAAGCTTAATAACTGCAACAACCATAAGGTTTAACATAAGGATTGACATTGTTGCTTAACACCAACATAAGTTGTCAAAACACTAACAGTAGTTACATCAGTTTCATAACGTAAAATATGCTAAATAATTAACATATGCTTGTCCAAAAAACTAACAGTAGTTGTCCAAAAAGATGCTACATCAAAGATGCTTAAGAGTGCTAATTCATAACATAACAGTAGTTGTTCAAAACATAAACTAAATTTTCCAGCTTGGGGTGGCTCTCTTGGTAGGAGTTGTCCTTCTTGTTGTTGGGCCTACAGCTGTTCTGGCTGCATTCAATCTTGTTGTAGGACCAGGTGGTATGAAAGGGGTAGCTGGCCTCCTGACCGGCAACTTCTTTGATTTTGAAGGGACTTTCTTGGACTTTGCTTGAGATGCTTGAGATGCTTGAGATGCTTGGGCAGTGACTGGCTGGGAAGCTTGATTAGGAAATGCTTGAGGTGTTGCTTGAGATGCTTGGGCAGTGACCGGTTGGGAAGCTTGGGCAGAAACTGATTGGGAAGCTTGGGCAGAAACTGATTGGGAAGCTTGAGTAGTTGAAGGAACCTTACATGTAAGCTTGTTGTGACCTGGTTTTTTACACCTGCTGCATGAAACAATAAATCCAGTCCTTCTCATTTTTCTATCAGACCCGTCAATTTCACCTTGCTCTAAATTCCTTCTCTTTTTAGGCCTTCCAGGCATTTTCCTATATTTTGGGGGCAGGACATCAGGGTACTCTGTTCTTACCCAAAGGTTAGAGCCATTAACTGGAAAAATAACAGGTTTATAGACCTCTACATATCTTGACTTTCTATAATAATCAGGTATGTAGTCATCAACCTTATGATTCCTACTCTTCATGGCTGAAAGTGAATGCACACAAGGTAAGCCTGTCAGCTCCCATCTTGTGCATGAACAAACTCTATCCTTCAAGTTGACTGTGAACTTTTCTGCAGAATTTTCAAGATGCCTCACTTCAAAGATATGCTCATCAGACATCCTAACAATACATACAATAATCAGAACTGTGAGTTTAAATACAATACACAGAATAATGAGTTTAAATCTAATGAGTTTAAATCAGAATTGTTCTATACCTGACTAGCCACATGTTTGTGTATGAGTCTGTTTTCTCAATCTTCCTTCTAATGTTTGGTAGCACTTCTTCATCTGCTAGCCTTTCAAACCTCAACCTGTTTGTAGCCCACCTCTCCATCATATATGTTCTGATTTCCTCTACCATGGTTATCAATGGTTTGGACCTAGAATCCAATATGACACTATTGAAAGCCTCTGACATATTATTCAGAACAACATCACACTTGTTATGTGTCTTGAAGTATGATCTACTCCAAAATCTTGGAGGGGTGCTCATCATGTGCTTGTAAGCTTCCACATTCACATCCTTCATTACCTTCATCTCCCTTTCCCAAGCCTGGTAATAAGTAGACTTGGCAGCTTTCCAGATAATTTCTTTAAGTTTTTTTCCAGGATACCTCTTCCTAAAGTTGTTGTATAAATGTCTGACACAAAATCTTTGTTCTACCCTAGGCAGAAGCTCTTCCATTGCAGGCAATAATCCCTATGCAAAGTGTATAAGAAAGGTGTATAAGCAAAATGTAAATGCAAAATGTAAATGCAAAATGTAAATGCAATATGAATCATACCTTTTGTTGATCACTAATAAATGTGTATGTCAGGCACTCTTCCTTTCCACCAAGGTCAGCAATAAGCAACTCCAAGAACCATGTCCAGCTATCCTTGTTTTCACTCTCCACCACTGCAAATGCTATGGGTAACATTTGATCATTTGGATCTCTACCAATGGCTGCAAGGATTTGACCTCCACAAAGTCCTTTCAAGAAACATCCATCAAGCCCAATGAAATGCCTGCTTAATTTGAAACTTTCCTTACAAGCAGCAAAACAAATGTACAGCCTTCTGAAGTGAATCCTATGATCATCAGAACCTTCTTGAGCTGGTTGAACATTCAATTTCACAGTTGAACCTGAGTTTGCTCTTAACAACTCATGGCAGTAGTCATAAATCCTTGTATAATCCCCAAGGAAAGATCCATCAACCATGTCTCTAGCTGCAAACCTAGCTCTTATAGCCTTTGTCTTGTTGACCCCCACATTCCACTTTTTTTGAACCTTTTCCTTTATGTCTTTCAACTTCATTCTAGGGTTGGTCTTAAGTGAATTTTGTATTCTTTTGCTCAACCATTTAGTCTTCAACATCTTCACATTATACTCTCTACTGCAATTATGAAAGTCTACTATCTTTCTTAGTTGCCAAGTATCCTCATTAGGCAACTTAGCACAATATGCTTCCCATTGACATCCTTCTTTACACCTAACCCTCACCCTTATCTTGTCATTCTTAGTGTACCTTAGGTCTCTTCCAGATTGGACTGCATAAGTTGTAATTGCTTCTTTAAAATCATCTTTTATGGTAAAATATGTTCCCACCTCCCACTTGTAGTTGGACATATCCTTTTGTTCCTTGAATATTGGAAACTTCTTTCTCTTAACTTTACTGCTATCATCACTGTCACACTCACTTTCTAGATCCTCACTTTCATTATCACTGCCTTTGAATTCATTTTTGGTTTCTTCCCACTTTTCCTTACCTTTTTTGCCTTTTTCTCCTACATTATCATCTTCAAGTAGGTTACAAACTTCTTCTTCCAACTCAGTTTCATACTCATCAGAGTCATCATCGAATACTACCTCCATTGCACTATCATAATTGAAGTCTTCATCTTCAGAGGTATTAGAACTATGCCCATCATCAACCTCCCCAACCCTTTGTCCATTATCATCAGTATCTACTGCATCCTTATCCCTTCCATGATCAGTATCTTCTGCATCCTTATCCCTTCCATGATCAGTATCTTCT
This sequence comes from Vicia villosa, assembly GCF_029867415.1. Taxonomy (NCBI): domain Eukaryota; kingdom Viridiplantae; phylum Streptophyta; class Magnoliopsida; order Fabales; family Fabaceae; genus Vicia; species Vicia villosa. The sequence goes on from NC_081186.1 coordinate 1,710,155, forward strand.
GCATCCTTATCCCTTCCATGATCAGTATCTTCTGCATCCTTATCCCTTCCATGATCAGTTGGCAATTCAGTTTCATTCCTCATCTCCTCAAGCACAACTTCAGTCTCATCTACAATCTCATCTACAACCTCATTAAGTGGTATTTCATCAAGGGGTATGTCATCTACTGGTACCTCAGCAAAATCAGGGTTTGTCAATACGTGCTGAATAAAGATGTCAACTCTAAGGTGAACCCTGTAGAGATCAGCAATCTCTAGGGCACCTTTGTCATCAACTAACAGATTCATACCCTCAGTAGGATCCCTATAGTATATCTTGTCTATGGCCGGGTAACCTAATTCCTTAATAGCACCTAACAACTCAAAGAAGCTCCACTTATCCGCATCTACCCTCAATCTCGCAACCTCACCCCCTTCATAAACATCGTGTTTCTCATCAGTGAACGCACCACTATGATGGATTGTAATGTTCAAAAATTCATCCATTTCAAACTAAACCCTAAATAGAATCGAAGAAGATGAAATGAGCATACAAATTGAAAAAGAAGAAGATGAAAATCAGCAAACAAATGAATTTTATTAAACCCTAACTACCAAATCAGTTAGCTGAAAAGCACAAATCAGTTACCTGAAAATCAACGGTGTCTTCGTCTTCGTTCCCAGAAAACCTTAAACTTGTCTTCGTTCTCAGAAAACCTTCGACTTAATTGAAAATGGCTGCTGCGCTGCGCTAGGGTTTATACATACCCCTTTTTCCTATTTCTGAGTTACTAAGTGAGAATCACAAATATGTTTAGAAAATAACACTTAAGTGAAAATATATTTTCCATGTCACAATTTAACTAATCAAAAATAACACGTGGATGACACCTGGGTAAAATCATTGACTTTGACTAACGGTTTGGACGGAAAGGATAAACGTGCACCTTTTAGAACAATTAAAGATCAGTTTGGAACTTTTTAGAGTTGAGGGACCAAAATGGACCCAAGGGTATACTTAAGGGACCAAAAAGGGTATTTAGCCTTTTTTTATTTATTTTTCTTTAATTTTTTAATTGATTAATAATCTTTTTTTACCTTTCAATTAAATTTTTTACTTATTTTTTAGAACAGTTTTTTATAAAGCATCTTTTAATTAAATTTTACCAAAAAAATATTGCATATATTTACAAATAGATGTATAAAATAAAGACATCAAGAATTTAAATTTCTAGAACTAACTAAAAAAGGGCGGACTTAAGGCGAGACGTGCTTAACGAATAGTTGAGGCGGGCTTTAGCGGGCGGTGGGTTTTGGCAGGGCGAGCTTAGGCGGGCGGTGGGTTTTGGCGGAGCGGGTTTTGTTGAGCGGCGAGCCCAAATCCCAACCCAACCCGCCATTTTTGCGAGTGCACGGGCCGGCCCGACGGGCCACCGCTTGTTTTGCCACCCCTAAGTGCCAGGACACCTAGGATGCTCCTAAAGCCAGTTATGAGACGGGAAAGCTCATCCTTGTTTCGGATGGTTACTAGGCCTCTATCATTTCATTTTTCAATTTTCATGTTTGTATTATGCTTTGTTGCATTTGATGAAATGAGCATTGTAGTTGTTTTGAATCAATCATTACATATCCTCTGGTTTTATTTCCCTGTCACTTACACAAATTCAAAAAATTTATACAAAAAAAAAAGCAATTGTGCTTTTTCACTTCACTTTCTTTATCACCTTTCTGTTTAAGCAAGTATTGGAAGGAGAATAATGAAAAACGAATACCCAAGTTGCAACAGTATGCTTTCGAATAAAACTTTGCTAACGATGTACAGACATTGCTTCAAATCCCCGAACACTGGAAATATAAGGAAGATAATCCCTCATTAACCCCTTTGACCCTAGAAGTTAGTGTTTTCTTTGTGCATGAAAATGAAATCCATAATGACTAATACATTTGAATTCCAAGAGAACCGATCTATGGGAACCATTTCTAACCAGAGGTTCAACTGCATCGTCTCTTCGTACACAATATCGAAGAAGTAGTGAAAATCCAAAATCTAAAACGGCTGTTTCTCTTGGACAATCAACGTAGCAGTCAACATCCTCAATTCTTCTCAGATCATTAAACAAATGTCATACAAGTTGTTCCAAAAAAGAAAATTCCGCTAAGTCAAAACCTAAAAAGGATACTTAAGAAAAATGGCATCCCGCTACATTGAAAGATCAAAAGAAATTATCCAGGCAAAGTTTATTGATACAAAATCAAAATCAAAAAGAGATCACAAAAGATCATTGTCAAAATAAAAACAGGAACACACTTGTATGACTTTTAAAGAAGAATAGGTGATTGACACCATAGAATCCATTGGTTCTCAAGCATCACCTGTAAGTCCTCTTGGAAGTCAAATACTTGTGACCAACTTCTACCACTCGTAGGAAGGAATATAGTCTTATGTCCTATTCATGTTTGCCTTATTCAAGATTATGTTTATCTCTTTATCAAGTAACATTCCTTTTACATATGCAATCATGTGAACTATTCATGTAACATCCCGATTTTATTAATATTTTTATTAAGTATATTAGTAATTATACTATTTGGTATTTTTAATAATTATTTATTTATTTAGTTATTATGTGATATAATAATTATTTGAAATATTTAATTGTATGTGTGTTTGTGTTATTTGGGTTAATTAAGTTGTATGAGAGATATAGTTAATTGGGCCTTAGTAGTAGAATTGTAATAGATGGATTATAGGTTAAGCCCATTAAGAGAAAAGAGATAGTAAGAGGAGAAAATTAGGGTTTTAGAGTTGGAGTCTCATAACTTATTTTTTGGGAGAAAGGAAAAATAGAAAAGAGAAGAGAAAGAAGGGAGTAGCACTTGAGAGAAGAAGAAAATTATGGAGGAAGCCTTAATTTTCGCAGCAAGTTTCAGCATAGAGTCACCTTGGTAAATCGGGTATATCTCTCAATCCAACCGTTGGATCGTTACGGTACTTGGACACAATGTTCCTGACTCATAGAGGTAAGTTCTGACCGGAGCGATTTTGATTTTGAGGGTTTTAAGTTTGTTTGATAAGATGATTATCAAACTGGTGTTTAGGTGTGTCTCTAGTTGATGTTAGAAAGGATTTCTTTTGGAGAAAAGCTTAGAGCTATGGTGAAAGAGTCCATATTTACCAAGGTAAGGGTGAAGTTCGAATTATATAACCAGGAATATGATGATTGTATGTGGGATTAAGGTGTATGAATTTTTCCATGGATTATTTGTTGTGATTCTGTCGTGTTGATTCGATGAAATTAGTTGTTGTTGTGGTGATAATTGTTGTTGTTTTATGCGAAGTTACAGGATGTTTCATTGACGATGTATACCTTTATTTATTGGTATAGTGACGATATAGGATTATTCCTTTGTGACGATGATGTTGTTTGTTGTGTGTGTTTGTTGCATTCATATACATATGCATTTTTGGCGACGGCCTGTATTGGCAAATTAGTGACGCAGGCTTATGCCTTGATGCCTCTATTAACTGGCAATTAGCAATGGGGGCTGAAGCCCTGGGTACTGAAGGATAGAAAAACACTAAGAAAGGGGGGGGGGGTTTGAATAAGTGTAGTCTTAAAAACTTGAACGATAAAAATAAATTGCACAGTTATTTTTATCCTGGTTCGTTGTTAACTAAACTACTCCAGTCCACCCTCGCGGAGTGATTTACCTCACCTGAGGATTTAATCCACTAATCGCAACAGATTACAATGGTTTTCCACTTAGTCCACGACTAAGTCTTCTAGAGTATCCTGATCACAACCTGATCACTCTAGGAACAAATGCTTAGACACAAGCTAAGACTTTCTTAGAGTATCCTGACCACCACGTGATCACTCTAATTACAACTGCTTAGACACAAGCTAAGACTTCCTAGAGTATCCTGATCAACACTTGATCACTCTAGTTACTTACAAATTAATGTAATCAATTCTAAGAGTATTACAAATGCTTCTGAAAAGCTATAATCACAACAGTGGTATTTCTCTTAACGTTTAAGCTTAATCTCACTAATATATTACAACAGCAATGTAGTGAGCTTTGATGAAGATGAAGTTTCTGAGCTTTGAATTGAACAGCGTTTCAGCAAGTTAATATTCACAGAATTTGGTTCAGAGTTGTTAACCTTGTTTCTCATCAGAACTTCATATTTATAGGCGTTTGAGAAGATGACCGTTGGGTGCATTTAATGCTTTGCGTGTTCCGTACAGCATTGCATTTAATGTTTCACGCTTTTGTCAACTACCCCGAGCCTTGTTCACGCTGTGTCTACTGACGTTGCCTTTAATAGCTTCCAACGTTCCTTTTGTCAGTCAGCGTAGCCTGCCACCTGTACTTTCTTTTTATCTGATGTTTGTGAATATAATATTTGAATATCATCAGAGTCAAACAGCTTGGTGCATATCATCTTCTTGTCTTCTGACCTTGAAGTGCTTCTGAGCTTGATACCATGAGAACTTCAGTGCTTCTGCTTCTGACCTCAAGTTCTTCTGATGCTTTCAAAGACCCATGTTCTGATTCTGCCTTGACCATCTTCTGATGTCTTGCCAGACCATGTTTTGATGTTGCATGCTGAACCTTCTGAGACAAAGCTTCTGAGCGCTGATTTGTGCATACTCTTTATATATTTCCTGAAATGGAAATTGCAATGTATTAGAGTACCACATTATCTCACACAAAATTCATATCCTTGTTATCATCAAAACTAAGAATATTGATCAGACAAATCTTGTTCTAACAATCTCCCCCTTTTTGATGATGACAAAAACATATATAAATGATATGAATTTGCGATCATAAAGAGCAGACGGCTAAAGACAAATTACACAGCTATAGCATAAGCATGTGAATATATCTCCCCTGAGATTAACAATCTCCCCCTGAGATGAATAATCTCCCCCTGAAATAAATACTCGAAGAACTTTAATAATAAAAGACTTCCCTGATTATTTCGGTAGAGACGATCACATAAGCTTCTGTCTTCTGATAATTCATAGCTTCTGACTTCTGCTTCCATTGGACAGCTTCAGAACTTGAATTTCTTTAGATCCCTAGAACACTCACAGCTTCTGATTCCTGCTTCCATTTAGGACAGCTTCAGAACTGGAATTTCTTTGATCTTCAGAACATTCACACCTTCTGATTCCTGCTTCCATTTAGGACAGCTTCAGAACTTGAATTTCTTTGATCTTCAGAACATTCACAGCTTCTGATTCATGCTTCCATTTTAGGACAACTTCAGAACTTGAGTTTTCTGGATCTTTAGAACATTCACAGCTTCTGATTTCTGCTTCCCTCGGATAGCTTCAGAGCTTTGAATTTCTTCTTACATCACTTCATGCTAGATTGTATCAGAACATTGTTGAATGTACCAGAGCATCATCAGAGCATCTCTACGTCCTGAAATGTTACAGAACAAAACTAAACGACAAAAGTCAGCATGAATGAGTTAGAACATAAAATGTGTATCAGAACACAAAATATGTGTCAGAGCCATATAAGCCATATAGAATATATCAGATCCAATAGACAATGTATCAGAGCAAATAGACAATGATTTGGATCATATTCTATTATCAGAATTTTTTATCATTCTTCCTTCTTGCTTCCGATTCTGAAGCTTCCTAGCACTCAGCTTGCTTCAAGAATCCAAGAGCTTGATTCATCTTGTTGCTTCTTATATTGATCTTGAATCTTTGATTCCTGCAACAACACAACTTAAAAACATAGAACTTTGCAAGTTCTGTTAGTAAATGTGGAGCCTTTTTACTCGGTAACTGATAATATTAATCAAATCATTTATCATATATTTCTCCCCCTTTTTGTCATAACATCAAAAAGCATAAAAGATTCAGATGTAAAGCAAGAGACTAAAGGAAAGAAAAACAAATAACTTTTCATTGATTTCAACAAGGAGGATTACAGAAGAGGAATGCAGGAAAACAGATGCAACAAGGAAAGAAAACTACAAAGACTTAAAGCCTAAGACTCTATCCTACGCAAAGACTGCGCAAACAACTCAAGAACCCTCTGGTCTTCAGTTTGTTCAGCCATGGAAGCTTGAAAACTCTTCATGCCTGTCCAGACTAGAACCTCCACTATAGGAGAGATCCAAGAGACCAAAGAGGAAGTGAGGGACAGTTCATAGACAGGGAGCTAATGTTGCAAACGGGCTCCAGTGACTCAAGAAGGTCTTCTTCCTTTGGATAAATGTTGATAACAGCATTGAGGAAGAGATCTGTCTTGAAAGAGACTTGGAGAGCCATCCCAAGGTATGCTTCACATCCTGTAACTGATTAACCCTTCCATCCGTTCTCATTGAGTTGAAAGGATTCAAGATGAACGCTAGGTTGAAGATGAATGAACTAGGGTTTTTGCCAAAGAAAAACTTTGTTGGACAAGAGAGAAAAAGAAAGAGAAAGAGAGCCAAGACTTATTGAAAAAATGCAACGAAATGAAGGAATAAATAGAGGGAAAAATAAGAGGGAAACGTTCGAGGAATATAAAAAAGAAAAGAAGGACAATAAAAGAAATGATGAATGACATTTAATGTTATTTGACGTGAGGAGAGATAATAATGACAAAAGACGAGATTTGCACAGTTACCTAAGTAGACGTCCCCTCAACTGCACGCACGCTTGTCCAGAAATGGTGAACACGTGTTTACCATCTGGATAGCCAGTTACAGCTGTTTTGCTTTTAAAGAGATTCTGAATCAACTTAGACAATGAAACGTTAGTAATAACTGAATCACAATTTCTAATTGATTTCAATCAGAACTTCTTATAAACAATCCAATTTCATTTCAGAAGATACTCATACATAAGATCTTCTCATCTTCTCATTCTGGGCATAAATCCATACTGATATTCTTCAGAATGAACTTAAACCTATCTTCAGCAAGGGGTTTTGTAAAGATATCAGCCCATTGATGGTCTGTATCCACAAAGTTTAAAGATATAACACCCTTCTGAACATAGTCCCTTATGAAATGATGTTTAATCTCAATATGTTTAGCTTTTGAATGTAAAATAGGATTCTTAGATAAACATATAGCAGAAGTATTATCACAGAAAATAGGAATGTTACTCTCATATATCTGATAATCTTCCAGCTGACTTCTCATCCAGAGCATTTGTGTGCTACAACCAGCAGCAGCAACATATTCTGCTTCTGTTGTTGAGAGGGCAATAGTAGCTTGCTTCTTGCTGTACCATGAGATTAGATGACTTCCAAGAAATTGACAACTTCCAGAAGTGCTCTTTCTTTCTATTCTATCTCCAGCATAGTCAGCATCACAGAATCCTACTAAGTTGTAATCTTTAGATTTTCTGTAAACTAAACCAACATTAGTAGTACCTTTCAGATACCTTAGAATTCTCTTAACCGCAGTTAAATGAGATTCTCTTGGATCTGATTGGAATCGAGCACACAAACAAACACTAAAGAGAATGTCAGGTCTAGAAGCAGTTAGATATAGAAGAGATCCAATCATACCTCTGTACAACTTCTGATCTACCTTCTTACTTACCTCATCCTTACCCAGTACACATGTTGGATGCATAGGAGTTTTGGCTTCTTTGCTTTCAGAAAGATTAAACTTCTTCAGAAGTTCTTTCACATACTTCGTTTGATGAACATAGGTTCCATCGGAAGTTTGGTTGATTTGAATCCCAAGGAAGTACTTGAGTTCTCCCATCATGCTCATTTCAAATTCAGCCTGCATAGACTCAACAAACTCCTTTCTAAGTGTAGCATTAGATGTTCCAAAGATAATATCATCAACATATATTTGACAAATTAAAATATCCTTTTTAAATGTTTTACAAAAGAGAGTAGTGTCCACTTTTCCTCTAGTGAAAACATTTTCCAGAAGGAAGGAACTCAAACGTTCATACCAAGCTCTGGGAGCTTGTTTCAATCCGTATAATGATTTCTTTAATTTGAAAACATGATTTGGAGACATGGAGTCTTCAAAACCAGGAGGTTGGTGAACATAAACTTCTTCATCTATATAACCATTTAAGAAGGCACTCTTGACATCCATCTGATAAAGAGTGATGTTGTGTTGAGTGGCAAAAGAAATTAATAGACGAATAGATTCTAACCTGGCCACTGGTGCAAAGGTTTCTGTATAATCAATCCCTTCTTGCTGACTGTAACCCTGAGCAACCAGTCTGGCTTTGTTTCTTACCACTTCACCTTTCTCACTTAGCTTGTTTCTGAAAACCCACTTAGTACCGATGATGTTAAATCCTTTTGGTCTAGGAACCAAGTCCCATACACCATTCCTTGTAAACTGATTTAGTTCTTCTTGCATGGCAATTATCCAGTCTGGATCTTCTAGAGCTTGATCAACAGAAGTTGGCTCGATCAAAGAAACAAGACCTAATTGACATTCTGCATTGTTCTTAAGGAATGCCCTTGTTCTGATGGGATCATCTTTCTTTCCAAGGATCACATCTTCTGAATGAGCTGAAGCAAGTCTAGGTGATCTTCTGATAGTTGGTTCTTCAGAAATCCTAAGATTCTCTAAAGATGCAGCAACTTGATCTTCTGATCCATTGCTTCTGAGACTGCCAGCTTCTGCAGCTTTGCTTCTTGGTTTTACTGCTTCTGATATATCAATATCAAAATCTGCAAAATTCTCAAACTGCTTTGGTTTTTCAAGACCAAGCTTATCATCAAACCTGATATTGATTGATTCTTCTACAATCAATGTTTCAGTATTGTATACTCTGTAGCCTTTAGAGCGTTCAGAATATCCAAGAAGGAAACACTTTTGTGCTTTAGAATCAAACTTACCAAGATGATCTTTAGTATTCAGAATAAAACATACACATCCAAAAGGATGGAAATATGAAATGTTGGGCTTTCTGTTCTTCCACAATTCATAAGGAGTCTTATTTAGAATAGGTCTGATAAAGATTCTATTCTGAATATAGCATGCAGTGTTTATTGCTTCTGCCCAGAAATGCTTAGCCATATTGGTTTCATTGATCATGGTTCTGGCCATTTCTTGTAGAGTCCTATTCTTTCGCTCTACAACTCCATTTTGATGTGGAGTTCTAGGACAAGAGAAATCATGGGCAATACCATTTTCTTTGAAGAACTCCTCAAAGAATCTGTTCTCAAATTCTCCACCATGATCACTTCTGACCTTTATGATTTTACACTCTTTCTCAGATTGAATCTGAGTGCAGAATTCAAAGAACACTGAATGAGACTCATCCTTGTGTTTCAAGAACTTTACCCATGTCCAGCGGCTATAATCATCAACGATGACTAATCCATATTTCTTCCCTCTGACAGATGCTGTTTTGACTGGGCCAAACAGATCAATGTGCAAGAGTTCTAACGGCCTTGAGGTAGAAACAACATTCTTAGACTTGAATGCAGGTCTGGAGAACTTGCCCTTCTGACATGCTTCACAAAGAGCATCTGATTTGTATTTCAGATTTGGGAGTCCTCTGACCAGATTTAGTTTGTTAATCTGAGAAATCTTTCTCAAACTAGCATGTCCTAATCTTCTGTGCCAGACCCATTGCTCTTCAGAAACAGACATAAGACAAGTCACCTTCTGCTTCTCAAGATCAGAAAGATCAGTCTTATAAATGTTGTTCTTCCTCTTGCCTGTAAATAGGATTGAGCCATCCTTTTGACTTACAGCCTTGCAAGACTTTTGATTAAAGATTATGTCATAACCATTGTCACTTAATTGACTTATGGACAATAAGTTATGCGTTAATCCTTCTACAAGAAGTACATTAGTTATGGAAGGAGAGTTACCAAGACTTATGGTTCCAGAGCCAATGATTTTGCCCTTCTGATCTCCTCCAAACTTGACTTCTCCACCTGGTTTAAGCACCAGGTCTTGGAATGTAGACCTTCTTCCCGTCATGTGTCGCGAGCACCCAGAGTCCAGGTACCATGACATTTTGCTTTCTGTCCTCTTTGCCGCCAAGGATATCTGCAACAGAAATTATCTTCTCCTTAGGTACCCACAATTTCTTGGGTCCTTTCTTGTTAGTTCTCCTCAAGTTCTGATTGAACTTGGGTTTAGCAAAATATTTAGCAGGAGGAACAGTATGATACTTCTTATTCTGAGTTCCATGATATTTCTTAGGTTGTGTCACATGCTTCTTGGTGTGTGTTATGTGAAAACTTTGTGCATGTGATGTGTGCTTAATATCATGGGAGTGGCCAAATTTAAATTGGTTATATAGAGGCTTGTATGATATTTTCATATCATCCACAGATTCAAGCTTGTATGGGATTTCACCCTCATAACCAATGCCAACTCTCTTGTTTCCAGACACAGCATATATCATAGAAGCTAGCTGACTTCTGCCAATACTTCTAGATAAGAACTTCCTGAAACTTAAATCATATTCTTTCAGAATAAGATTCAGACTAGGAGTGGAATTTTCTGAATCAGAAGGAGATCCAACATTATTGGATAATTTTAAAACTTTTTCTTTTAATTCAGAATTTTCCAACTCAAGCTTCTTAGTTTCAAATTCAAATTGCTTTTTCAGCTTTTTGTATTTGATACTAAGATGAGCTTTTAATTCAAGAAGCTCTGTTAGACTGGAAACTAACTCTTCTCTAGATAGTTCAGAAAATACCTCTTCAGAATCTGATTCTCATGTAGATTCAGATCCATCATCTTCTGTCGCCATCAGCGCAAAGTTTGCCTGCTCTCCTTCAGAGTCTGATCCTGATTCTGATTCAGAATCATCCCATGTTGCCGTAAGACCTTTCTTCTTATGAAACTTCTTTTTGGGATTCTCCTTCTGAAGTTTTGGACACTCATTCTTGTAATGTCCAGGCTCATTGCACTCATAGCAGACAGCCTTCTTCTTGTCAGATCTTCTGTCACCAGAAGATTCTCCTCGTTCAAATTTCTTTGAACTTCTGAAGCCTCTGAACTTCCTTTGCTTGCTCTTCCAGAGTTGGTTCACCCTTCTGGAGATCATGGACAGTTCATCTTCTTCTTCAGATTCTGATTCTTCAGGATCTTCTTCTCTAGCCTGATAAGCGTTAGTGCATTTTTTAACATTAGATTTTAATGCAATAGACTTACCTTTCTTCTGAGGCTCGTTTGCGTCCAGCTCTATTTCATGGCTTCTCAAGGCACTGATAAGCTCTTCCAAAGAAACTTCATTCAGATTCTTGGCAATCTTGAATGCTGTTACCATTGGACCCCATCTTCTGGGTAAGCTTCTGATAATCTTCTTTACATGATCAGCCTTGGTGTAGCCTTTATCGAGAACTCTTAATCCAGCAGTCAGAGTTTGAAATCTTGAAAACATCTTCTCAATGTCTTCATCATCCTCCATCTTGAAGGCTTCATATTTCTGGATTAGAGCAAGAGCTTTGGTCTCCTTGACTTGAGCATTTCCTTCATGAGTCATCTTCAAGGACTCATATATGTCATGGGCCGTTTCCCTGTTAGATATCTTCTCATACTCAGCATGAGAGATAGCATTCAGCAAAACAGTCCTGCATTTGTGATGATTCTTGAAATCTTTCTTTTGATCATCATTCATTTCGCTTCTCGTGAGCCTTACACCAGTAGCTTTAACAGGATGTTTGTAACCATCCAGCAGAAGATCCCATAGATCAGCATCTAGACCAAGAAAGTAACTTTCCAGTTTATCTTTCCAGTATTCAAAGTTTTCACCATCAAATACTGGTGGTCTAGTATAACCATTGTTGCCATTGTATTGCTCAGCAGAGCCAGATGTAGATGCAGCTGGATTTGTTGGAATTTCACCAGCCATCTTTTACTGAAGCGTTTTTCTCTTCCTGAATCTTTTCTAAACACGGTTAAGTGCTTGCACCTTAGAACCGGCGCTCTGATACCAATTGAAGGATAGAAAAACACTTAGAAAGGGGGGGGTTTGAATAAGTGTAGTCTTAAAAACTTGAACGATAAAAATAAATTGCACAGTTATTTTTATCCTGGTTCGTTGTTAACTAAACTACTCCAGTCCACCCCCGCGGAGTGATTTACCTCACCCGAGGATTTAATCCACTAATCGCAACAGATTACAATGGTTTTCCACTTAGTCCACGACTAAGTCTTCTAGAGTATCCTGATCACAACCTGATCACTCTAGGAACAAATGCTTAGACACAAGCTAAGACTTTCTTAGAGTATCCTGACCACCACGTGATCACTCTAATTACAACTGCTTAGACACAAGCTAAGACTTCCTAGAGTATCCTGATCAACACTTGATCACTCTAGTTACTTACAAATTAATGTAATCAATTCTAAGAGTATTACAAATGCTTCTGAAAAGCTATAATCACAGCAGTGATATTTCTCTTAACGTTTAAGTTTAATCTCACTAATATATTACAACAGCAATGTAGTGAGCTTTGATGAAGTTGAAGTTTCTGAGCTTTGAATTGAACAGCGTTTCAGCAAGTTAATATTCACAGAATTTGGTTCAGAGTTGTTAACCTTGCTTCTCATCAGAACTTCATATTTATAGGCGTTTGAGAAGATGACCGTTGGGTGCATTTAATGCTTTGCGTGTTCCGTACAGCATTGCATTTAATGTTTCACGCTTTTGTCAACTACCTCGAGCCTTGTTCACGCTGTGTCTACTGACGTTGCCTTTAATAGCTTCCAACGTTCCTTTTGTCAGTCAGCGTAGCCTGCCACCTGTACTTTCTTCTGATCTGATGTTTGTGAATATAATATTTGAATATCATCAGAGTCAAACAGCTTGGTGCATAGCATCTTCTTGTCTTCTGACCTTGAAGTGCTTCTGAGCGTGATACCATGAGAACTTCAGTGCTTCTGCTTCTGACCTCAAGTTCTTCTGATGCTTTCAAAGACCCTTGTTCTGATTCTGCCTTGACCATCTTCTGATGTCTTGCCAGACCATGTTCTGATGTTGCATGCTGAACCTTCTGAGACAAAGCTTCTGAGCGCTGATTTGTGCATACTTGTTATACCCCAAAATTTGCCCGCATTATTTTTCAAGAAAACTCCAATCGGAAAATTAAAAGTCTCATATAATCATGGATTTTTATTTCAACAAAGATCCTGATATATGAAATACTTAGTTTTTAGAATTTTTCTTATACAGTAATTTGGCTTGCAGTTGAATTTATTCTTACGCAAACGCCAAATGCTGTTTATTACTTCACACATGCTATTTATTTATTTACAGATAAATAGTACTGACACAATTGGTACAGAGTTAAATCTTTTTGCAGGCGCAGAATCAGGAAACTCAGACTGTACTGGTAACAGTAAATATTAGTTATTTATTATGTCTGTGTTTTTTAACAAGTCATGTAAATAAACTTTCATTTTTCACATAAAACAAAAGCAAAAACAACAAAAAAAGAAAATTAACTTTGACTGTTGATTTTTCACTCTAACTGCTACATCAATACCTGGACAGTCAGTTGACAGCCAAACTGCTGGCAGTACAATTCTCAGTGTTTTGTACCATCAATCAAATCAATCTTTCACAATTCAAAATTCCAAGATTTTTGTTCTAGAAGTCTTCTGAATATCACGCGATTAGCAGAGACTCAACACTGCACAAAAATCAGGTACGCTTAACTATCTCCTACATAAACAGTCCCTGACTAGGGTTTTATTGTTTTTACAGGAGAAACAAGTTTTTGAGGCCTCAAATGGATTTCATGCACATCCATATATCTCAAAGTACCATCATACAAATTTTCAAACTTCAATTCACTCAGACGCACCGTCAGCAGCTCAAACAGTCAACAGACGACCCGTTTGACCAAAAAAGTCAACAGACAGTCAAAAATTGTCAAAGTCCATATTTTGTCAAAAGATTCATCATTTGATCATTGGATGATCATAATTCATCAAGGAAAGATCAAAAATCAACAAAACCCTAAGATTCAAAATTAGGGTTTTTGCCTGAAAAGTCAACTCAACTTTGACTGATCATAACTCTCTCATCCTTCATCCAAAAAATTCAAACCAAAGCTCATTTTGAAGGAAATTCAATTATCTTTCAAATGCAATTGATCCCATGGTCATTGCATTCACCATTTGAAAAATATGACCAAAGACATTACAGGTCATTTTCAAAGTCAACAAAAAGACACTTTTTTCAAAAGGACACACAAGGAGCATCAAAAATCATTTTGACATGAGATCAAAGACATTGGTTAGAGGACTCTTTGAGGTTTCCAAAAAGTGCAAGAACTCCTTCATATGACAAAAATTGAGGGATTTACACCTTGTTGAAGTTGGCTAAATTTTGGGAAAATGCATGAAACCCACATTGCTCAAAAATGTATTTTTTCCAAATGGGGCCAAGTTTTCATGGTTCAAACATCATTTCCATAATATAATGGGCCTCCCACGACCAAGACCAAGCCCATAACATTTTTTTCCATTTTTTGATTTAATTTTATCATTTAAGATTAAATTAAAAAGGAAAAAAAAAAGGAAGGATAAAGCATAGCTTATTTTCTAAGCTAAAGCCTCCACATGTGACTTAATTATGCAGCAAGGAAAGCCTAAGGCAAGAGGTGTGGAGATCAAGCAATGGTGGCTTAAATTTTAAGCTTGAAAAGTCAAGATTCCAACAAAGACAATTAAGGCTTCTTAGCTTAGTTTTTAAGCACTCCATGGCTTATAAATAGGCTAGCATACTCCAACAATCAAGGGAAGAACGAAAATATAGCCCAAGCATAGCATAGAAACCTCAAAATTCTCACAAAAATCTCCAAACTTTGTAATTTTCATTTTCATATTTCCAATCAATATCAATACAAAACAATCATTCAAATCATCCTTTGAGGTCACATAGAGTAAGATTGATGCACTAAACAAATCCCATGATGCTTTAAACACGTGTATCATAATCTTCATGCTCATAACTTCATAACTTTCGTTTTCCAAATTTTCACGTGAAACAACTTAATCTAATCTTTGATTTAAGTTCCTGACATCATTTAGAGTAGATTCAATGTAGATCATGCAAGGTTTCACGCCTCTAACACAATCCACCATTATTGGGTGTCCAAACTTGAAAAGCTTCGAGTTGCCACTTCCATACACTTTTAGCAAAAACTAATGCCACTAATGAACTCAGAGGGTCTTAATTAGGCTATCTGGGTTGTTTGCATCCATTTATTTTCGTGTTTATGCAGGTTTAAAGAAGGAGGAAGTCGGACATCAAAACCGTTGCCAAAAACCTTAAAAAACCGTTGCCATAGCTGTGAAGAAGATGATGAACAGTGACCAAGACTTATTGACCTCCACGCGTGCGTCCCTGGTTGGCTGGTCAATTTTCAGCGCCCCCTCCCTTGTTTCTATTCGTCCACGAACGCATAGTGGGGCCAGCCTGACTTATCCAAAGTCTTTATGATCCCACATGATTGGTCAATGCACGTCTACCATGTGTCCTCACCATCTGAACCATAGATCTCCATTAATTCTCAATCCAACGCATCAAAACACACTCCCCATGCCATGGACTCTCAAATCCACCACACCTGATCGTATCCTTTTATATTTTCTATTTTATTTTAATTTTCTTTGCAAAATTAATTAAAAATAGTTTTAAAAATCCAAAAAATACACAAAAAATATTTTTAGACTTCTAAAATAATATATTATTTTCTGAAATAAAAATATTTTATTTTTCTTCAAAATTTCAATATTTTGCATAATTAATTAGTATATATTTATATATTTGCTTTTTAATTATTTTTAACCAATCAAAAATCATAAAAAAATTGTTCTTTATATAAAATATTGTTTATATATTATAAACTAATTTTGTACATATTTTGAATAATTTTCTCTTTGAGTTTTAATTATTTATGTAATTATTTGCATAATTATGTATTAATTAGCTTAATCAATTTCAAATCAATCTCAAAAATTCCAAAAAATTAGTTTTGTTTTAAAATTAATTGACAAATATTTTGTACATTTTTTTAAACTTAATTTCTAGGTTTAAATTTATTTTCATCTTTTCCCTCATTTTATTTTAATTAATCATGCATTAATTATAATTAAAATCAATCATAAAAAATCCAAAAAACATGCCTTTTATTTTTCTTGCAATTTAAATTCCTATATAAATGTATAGGATGTCAAATTCATGTAAATAGGCTAGTTTACATTTCCTGCACAATCGATGTAATAGCGTAGATTTACTTTCCGCACTTTACATTTTCGTATTTTAATTTCCCGCACATATAAACTGCGTGTATGTCAAAGATAAAATTGAACCGTTAGATCACTAACTTCCAAGATAAAATATCTGAATCCAATCACAATCACACTTGCACCTCTTAAGGTAATTCCTTCTCATTCTTTTCAAAATCAAAGTCAAAGTTCTACTGTTTTGAGTACAAAATCGAACCTTTTGTTTATATCCGGTGAAAGGATAGATTTTTAAAGGAAATAAGGATAAAGACCTTACAACTCAGGGTAGACCTCCTAGTTTGCTTGCTCAAATCAAAACGAACAAAATTCTCATACACTGTTGTTTTTCAAAACAAAACTTTCCAAAAAGACATTATTTTGTATACATCCAAACACGGATCATTACAAAATTAACGTTCTTTTCAAAACATCTTTCGAAAGATAAACAAACATTTTGTATACATCCGCACACGGATCATTACAAAATTCAATTTACAAAAGTATTTGAAATCACATATGAGCATTCTAAAGCAATTGAAAAGTAATCGAAAAACAAGTGAGCTAAGCAAACTTAAGAGCCCATGGATAACCATGGATACAAAGGCTGCTAACACCTTCCCTTTGTATAACCTACCCCCTTACCCAGAATTTCTTAAAGGTCTTTTTTCTGTTTCTTTTATAAACCTTTCCTTAATTGGATAAAATAAAAGGTCGGCGGCGACTCTGTGAATTTTCAAAAATGCGAAAGCATTAAGCGATAAAAAAGAGTCAGTTCACGTATCTCTCCCGAACAGAGGTATGGCCCGAATAAAAACGGAGGTCCACATAACTGGCGACTCTGCTGGGGAGATACTTTCAAAAAAAAACAAAATGTTTTCAAAAGGGGTTACCTTAAGAGAATAGATTACTTCGATGTTTTCAATTGTTTGACTTGATTGCTCTTTTTTTTCAAAGGTTTGTTTGGGTATTTTGCTTGTGTGGAAGATTCTAACCCGAATCTCGAGATACCTTAAGTATATGACAATAGACCAAGGAAACTGTACGGCATGTACCGATACGGTTGATCTGGTAGTCATCGTTAGTGCGATACTTTGGTTTATACTGATGTCCCTTGAAAACGATCAAGGAGTATATTAGGCTTCCGAAATGTCATTAAACACTAATTTGTCTTAGAACCTTTTTAGTTGAACTTGACTTATGGCCTATTAAGTGGCTAGCTTTGAAATTGATCGAAGTTAGTTATCCTCGAGGAATATTTTGATCGGCCGCTCGAGCGCCGTATTGAGATGTTACTTCCAAGGATCATAGAACCCGAATATTATTCTAGGACAGGTTTTAACCAACTCAACTTCAGTGGGGAGGGTATCACCTATCAGCTCCATGCAAGCCTTTAAACCTAAGGCTATTGTTTGATTTGTTTTTGTGTGCCACATGTTTGCATCATAAGCATATCATTTTCTCACTAAACACTTCAAGGATCAAAGAGTTTACCTTTGTTTTTGCAGGTAATGGCTCCCGCCACCCGAGATTACATCCGAATCAACATCTCAACGGTACCATCTGAACTAAAAGACTTAGTGTCAGAATTCCCTAGGAATGTTCAATTCACCGAAAGGCATGGTCACCTACTCCATTTGGTTACCTCAAAATATGAAGAAGACATGATACGGGTCCTGTTCCAGTTCTTTGACCCTGAACATCATTGCTTTACCTTTCCTGATTACCAGTTGGTACCCACTTTGGAAGAATTCTCTGAACTAATTGGATTGCCTGTTCGAAATCAATTACCTTTCACTAGTTTAAAAAGGATTCCAAAACCTGAAGTCATTGCTGCTGCTTTACATCTGCGGAAATCAGAAATCGAGTCCAATTGGGAAACAAAGAGTGGAGTTAAGGGTTTGCTTGCCAAGTTCTTATTGGAAAAAGCTCGACTACTGCTAGAGAACAAAAGTTATCCAGCCTTTGAGGAAGTTATGGCCCTTTTGATCTATGGGTTGGTTTTATTCCCAAATCCCGACCAGTTCAT
>NC_081186.1:1728474-1837396 GCF_029867415.1 Vicia villosa
TTTCTAAAATCTATAATATAAGAAAGGAATATGTGCTGGTTAAGACATATTAACCCTGGGTTAATTATGTGACAAATCTCACTTATGGGGGTATTTGTGGTCCAAAGTAAGGATTTGTCAGCCCATTAGCCCATTTAGTTTCCATGTTTACGGTCTGTTTCATTAATCCTTGCATGCAGCTGTATTAAAATATTATTCTTTTTGGATATTGGTTGCATTTGAACCGGATAATGAAGAAAAGGTGAGTCTGGATAACAGGTACTCAGTCATGTTGTTCCCAATGACTACACTGTTTGCAGGTTGTAATGTCACTTACCTCTTCTCTTTCTTTCTTTCCTCTTCTCTTTCTTCACTTTTCACAAATAGATTTTGTTTCCGGAACAACCCTAACTACCACCAAACTCTTTCTTCAGTTTTCACATCTACACTTTCTTCACTATACAACCCTTTTTTCTGGTTTTCCGGATTCTAAATGGCTAGACCCTTTGAGTTGGTGAAGAACATTAACAATACGAAGGAGCTTTGGAAAGTTGATGTTCTTATACATCACAAATGGACCGTTCTCAATAAGAACAAGGAACATTTTGAGTTGGTTGTCGTTGATAAAGATGTAAGCTCTTCTATCTGCCATTTTTTTTTACTACTTCTGTTTGGCGTTTTTGTCATGAATCCTTCATTTTTTTTGTTCTTAATGGTTTTCTAAATCTAAAGCTTTGGCTTAATGAAACTGACGGTTTAATGAAACTTTGCTTTCAATAAAACTTAACAAAACATGAAGATCTACGCGCTTCAACCTGGTTGTCAAATTTTCTTCTTTTCTTTATCCTTTTACTTTTTTCCTGCATTTTGTGTGAAATCTGGTTTAAAATACAAATGTAGTGGTTGTTTTACCTTTTCTTAAAATTAACTTCTGTTTTAATGGAAACCTGATTTTACCACCACTGATTAGATACTATAAACTTGGTTAATGTGGTTGATCTTTTAAACTTTTACAACTAACATGTTTCCTCTATTAATAGTTTGTTCATATGTTGTTCCCTTTTCCATATTCCCTTTCCTCTCTGAAACTCTGCTTTTTCGTCTATTATACAGGGTTGTGACATCCATGTCAACGTTCCACATCCTTTTAAACAGGCTTATGATTCACTTTTAACCATTGGCAACACTTATACAATCTCAAACTTCCAAGTCTCTCTTAATGATATGCTTTTCAAGCCTTCAGATCATAAATTTATATTGACATTTACTGGTGGTACATCTGTTACCGACAAGAATAAACATCAAATTCCTGCAAAGCCACTTAAATTCACTTCTTTCACTGATATTATGTCTGGGAATTGGAAAAAGGATGTTCTAATAGGTATGAAAATATTAACTGAGCCTTATTTTATGTGCACAACATGTTTCTCTATTCTATTATGTTTTGTTTCTTTTTTCTCATATGTCATTGGAATGGTCACAGAAATTGGCTACACCCAACTACAACAGGGGGGCAAGAAACAACAGATCAATCTATCGTTGAAATATTTGTCGTATGTCTTTAATTATGCAACTCTTTTTTAACAGTTTTTGTTGTTATTTGTCATACTAAGATTCTTCTGTTATTGAATTTTCTTTAGGGACAACGTTTTGAATTGCACTTTGTGGGAAGGATATGCAATGCAGTTCCATGAATTCAGTAAAAATAGAAAGGACACAACTCCCCTCATTATTGTTTTGCAATATGCAAAAGTCAAGGAAGAAGGTATCTGATTAATATAGATGCATAACATATTGAACTTATTGTTTATTTAAAGGTTTGCCATACAATAATAATAATAACTCTCATCTACCTTTTCATTTTTAGGAAAGTATCCATTATGTGTTTCTAACACCTTCAACGTTACAAAGTTGATTCTCAATGATGACTTTCCTCAGATTAAAGAATTTATTGAAAGGTATCAGTTTTTCCACCAATTATCCTCTATGATTGACTTTAATTCTACTGTGTTGTTCATTTGTTTTAATTTTATTTATAGCCTACCAAAAATCAGTGAGGCTGAATCTTCAAGTCAGGCTTTGAGCCTGCAGTCCCAGACACTGTCTCAATACTCAACTTCTTCTCAACACACTCTTTATGATAAACTAATGTATAAAGCAACCGTACTTCCTTTGGTTGAAATTGTAAAACTCAAGGAGGTATTAACTTCTTTTCATCTCAATATTATTCCTTTTACAAATATTATTTCTCTACCCTAATGAAAGAAGGCTATTGTTTCATTGTCAGTTAGCTCAATGTGTTACCGTTGCGACAATAACCAAACTCAAGGCTGCTCAAGGTGGATGGTATTACCAAGCATGTCATCAGTGTCCTAGGGTTGCTAAAGGGAATGAACCACCCTATGAATGTAGTCTTCGCCACAAAATAGAAACAGCCATTTATAGGTAACATATCAACCTATTCCATGACATTTTTATGTGCACAACACAATTGCATCCTCACCACCTCAATGTATTACAAGTATAAAATTTTAATTGAAGTTTTTAATTCTGGAACAAAATCATCATTTGTAATATGGGACCGTGAAGCTTTTCAACTTTTGAAGGTCACTGCTGCTCAGATGCGCACTAATTTACTTGAGGTCTCATCCTGCTACTTTATCTTGAGCTTTAACGTCATGGTCTTCGATTATCTGTGAACCCATTGACTCACATCTTTCATACTTATAAAAGGCTGGTATTACCGACCCTCTTGAGTTCCCAGTGGCGCTTGATGCTTTAGTTGGAATGACCATGGTTTTCAAGGTCAAATGGCAACCTGATTGGGAAAATGCGTCTGTTATGTCTATATTTGAAGATGACATTGTAAAAAAGGATATACTGCGTTCATTTGGACAGGAATTGGTACGTGTTTTTTGCTGGACTACATTATTATACATATAGTCATATATATACGTTTTAAATTCAGGCATTAACGTTTCTACCTTTTTTATTAGCCTAATTCCCAGAACATGCTAACTCCTAATGTAACACAGGTATGTTCAACCACTTATTTTTATTATTCCCATTTCTCTTTATGGTTTATCCTTCTTTCCTTTAATAAATCACTGTTTTTCTTTTATATTGGCTAAGAACAATGAGAGTGTTGCTGAGGCTTCACATTTGGATGATTGGGACATCATTCCGGTAATACCCATTTCCAATTTCGTATTGTCTACCTAATACCAGTGACTTCCACTCCTGCTATACCGCTGATATTTTTGTATTATACCAATGAGTTCTACTCCTGCTATATGTTAATGGTTCAGTTGTTCTTCTTATCAGGAAACTGATATTACATCTGATGCATTGCCGGACCCTGTTACACCAACTTCAGCTGCTAAACGGATTGCTCCACATGAATCACATGACATTACTCCTTTATCTCAGACGTCTGAAGTACAACAGTCTTCCACAAAGATGAAAAAGCATATCAAACTGGAGAATTAGCATGCTTTCCATTAATATCAAGTGAAAACTATCTTTTTGTAATCTGCCTAAGTCAACAGTTATTAGAATTTTACTCTCCACCTAAAACATCACTACTTTTCAAGGGCAGCAATGGTTGTATAATATTATAATTAATGCTTATTTTGGTTTAAGTAATTCCTCTTCTTTATAACTAATTCTTCATGCTCTTTATATTTTCCAGCTTATTTAATCAAGAAATTATAATTATTTTCCCAATCCATATTACCATCTATGTTTCTTATTAGATCAAAACATTTTTACAAATTATATGAGTTTAAATGGCTGATGTATAAAATAAGCTATATTGCCAACGACCCCACTCAGTTTGTCAACGACCCAAATTTTAGTAAAGCACAAGATCAGCTTTCAGTTAATTTGGTGATTCAAAACTTTGGTGACTTTATTAACTTTTCTGATTAATAAATAATCATATATATTATATTAATATTTAATGATACTTTGATATACAAACTTTTCAAAGGGTCCCTACAGTAACGTCAATGATGCCTGATCCTTAAAGCATAAAATGATCCATTTACTTCTCTCACTCTTCACGTCAATTGATGGAAATCTACAGGCTGGTTTTTTTGGACCCCACTCCTGAAATTGTCCTTTTGAGCAAAATCTATTTTCTCTTTACCAAAGCACATCAGGGGATCTGCTTAATGTACTCTTTCTATTCCCAATGCAGCAAACTTGAGTATCTAGCAACACACAAAAAGTATAACATGGCCCCACTTTATTCGAATTTTCCAAAGTTTAAAGTATCAGACTTTTTGTTTAACAAATATGCTTTTTAAATCAAAACTTTTCACATACATTTTCAATTCCCGTCTCTGTGCCCCACTAAACAATTTACTATGCTTTCAAGAGTTTAAATTTCATATTCTCTTTTTGCAAACAACCGCCAACACTGTTACCTTCTTCATGTTGTTCATTCCAACATCACCACCACTATGTATGCATACACTATTTCACACCAGAATAACACAAACAGCTTCTGCATTTTTTCCCTTCACAATGACACAAAATATTTGAGTAACTTGCATTGTCACCATTGCCTCCTTTCCATATATTAACATGGATTTAATCGTGTATCATTACAAGGCATTTCTTTCATCCTTATTTTTCATCATCATCTTTTTTTTCCATCTTCTAACAACCTTTTTTCCACATTTTACCATCAACCACTAAGAATATTGGCATAAATGGAACCTCCACATTTTTCCAAGGAACAAAGCCCGGCTTTCTTGGCTAGAAAGAGAAGAAGACTCAGCTTGATCACAAAGAAAAACAACTCCACCAATGTTAATTCCTCTCAATCCCCTCATCAGCATCTCACACCCATTCCAACTTCTGTGACATTTGAAAATACTGTCAATACACCTCCTACATCAACCCAACACCAATGTCCTATTTCAACTAACCATCGAATGACAAACATCCTTCCTATTCACCTTGCCAATAAAGAAAATGTTTACCCTTATTTCAGCAAAAACCCAACAACTACTCCCATTCCAACTACGCCTTCCATGGAATATACACCTTTTCCCACAACTACATCAAAATCGTCTCACCCAGCTTCTTCAAGTCGTCCTCTGAAAAGAAATAACACTCTTAAGACACCCTGCTTTACTCTTCCACTTAGACAAAAATCTTATTAACAGCTTCAATCAAACCATTCTTCATCATAAACCAATTGTTAATGCACCTTCCAACCCTCATACAACACCCCAAACTGTTTTGTCCCAGAGCCCACATTCTGCTTTTTATACAAATTTGGGTTCTGCTGATTACTCAAATGATGATACCTGCAGCCAAACTGATTCGGACAATGCTATGGAGCCCAATCCAGGTTCAGATGAAGATCAAACTGAAGTTCCTATACTGAATTCCCATGATGAAGGTCAAATTTTTTTAACATCCACATATCTTTATATTCTTCATGTTACTTTTTTTGTGGATTGCTATTTTTAACAATTTTTCCTTTTCCCCAAATATAGTATACTCTGATATTGGAGATCCTGTATGGGAGTGCACACACTGTGGTGCCTATATGTGGTATCAGGAGCGTAAAGGGAAGTCAACACATACAACTATACCAAAGTTCAGTTTATGTTGTAAGGGAGGAAAAATTGTTGCACCATTATTGGTAACACCACCACCACTTCTTAACACTCTTCTGTTCGATCCCAATTTGAAAGATGCAAATAATTTCCAAAACAACATACGAACCTACAATGCAATGTTTTCGTTTACATCCCCTGGAATGAAGTTTGACACTTCCATCAACGAAGGCGGAGGTCCTCCAACATTACGACTACACGGACAAACATGCCACAGAATCGGAAGTTTGCTTCCTGAACAAGGACAAATACCAAAATATGCTCAACTATATATTTTTGATACGGACAATGAAGTTAACAACGGAATCAAATGTTTCAAGTTTTGTTTTCACCTAACTCATTATTTTTCTTTACATTGCACACTTTTATTTATAGATTAACATGGCATATTTTTCATGACAGGGACAGCAAAAATGTGGACAGGTCTATTGTAACTAAGTTAAAGTTGATGTTAGATGAATATAATCCTCATGCCAAAGCTTTTAGAATGGCAAGGGACATGATGAAACAAACAGGTTTTCAAGATCTTAAACTGAAACTTATTTCGGAAAGATCTTCCAACGGTCGTGTCTATAACCATCCAACTGTGTCGGAAGTTGCTGCTCTTATCGTTGGTGACGTGGACACCGCATCTAAGAGAGACATCATTGTTCAACATCGTGATGGTCATCTCCAACGGATAGATGAGTTTCATTCAGCTTATCTATCCTATCAATATCCGATGATATTTCCATACGGAGAAGATGGATACAGAGATAATATACTACATAAGTTTAAACATGAAAAGCAGGTTACCAAGCAAAATCGTCAAACTATCAAAGATTGGCTATGTTTCCGATTGCAAGAACGTAAAAATGAGGCGAGGACACTTCTGCACTCAAGGAGACTATTTCAACAGTTTTTAGTGGATGGATATACAATGATGGAATCAGAACGACTTAACTGGTTGAGAAAAAATCAATCCAAGCTAAGAGTTGGGAAATATACAAGAATTAATGAACAATGTGAAAGCAGTCAGCAGCAAGCGCATTCTAAAACTGGCAGAAGAGTTGTCTTACCATCCTCATTTGTAGGTAGCAAGAGATATATGGATCAATTGTATTTTGATGGAATGGCTATTTCCAGTGCAATTGGTTTCCCTGATTTATTTATAACATTTACCTGCAATCCTAAATGGCCTGAGATTACACGTCACCTATCCAAAAGGAATTTAAACCCAGCAGATCGTTCGGACATAGTTTCAAAGGTCTTCAAAATGAAGTTTGACGAACTGATGGTTGACATAACAAAGCGACATGTTCTTGGAAAAGTGTTGGCATGTAAGATTTGCAGTTATTATATTTGTTTTAAATCCATTTCATAACTATTATTTATGGACTCATATTAAATTATTACCTTTGTTTGCAGACATCTACACTATAGAATTCCAAAAAAGAGGATTGCCACATGCTCATATTCTCATTTTTTTACATCCACAAAGCAAGTACCCAACCCCACCTGATATTGACAAAATAATTTCAGCTGAGATACCGGATCCCCAACTGCATCCTAGGCTGTATCAGTTAGTTAAGACACAGATGATGCATGGTCCATGTGGTCTTGCTCGACCGAAATGTCCCTGCATGAAAAATGGTAGATGTTCAAAGTTTTTCCCTAAAAAGTTCAATGAAACTACCATTGTTGATCATGATGGTTACCCGGTTTACAAGAGAAGTTCACAAACTTTTACCATTACTAAAAACGGTATTACCTTGGACAACAGATTTGTGGTTCCCTATAATACCAGGTTACTTCTTAAATATGATGCTCACATCAACATGGAGTGGTGTAACCAAAGCACCTCAATCAAATACCTCTTCAAATACATTCACAAGGGTTACGACCGAATCACTGCATCTGTTTCGCGATCAAGAACATCATGCAGTAATGCTGATAAGGTAATTGATGAGATTAAAGAATACCTTGATTGTAGATACGTATCACCAACTGAGGCATGTTGGCGGCTATTTTCTTACAAGATTCATGGAAGGAAACCGGCTGTTGAACGTATGTTCTATCATCTTATCGGTGAGAAGCCATTGTACTACACTGATTTTGAAAGGATGGAAAATGTTTTAGAAAAAGCAAGTATAACTGAATCTATGTTTACTTTGTGGTTACTCGCAAATGATCGGTATGAGGAAGCACAACAATTGACATATGGGCAGTTTGTTTCTAAGTTTGTATATGTCAAGAAAACGCGCTCATGGAAACCAAGGAAAAAAGGTTTTACAATTGGAAGGCTCATTTGGGTTCCACCAACAACCGGGGAACTCTATTATCTAAGGATGATGCTAACAGTGGTGAAAGGACTAAAAAATTATGAAGATATTCGTAAGGTCGGAGATAGACAATACGACTCATTTAGGGACGCATGCTTCGCAATGGGTTTCCTGGAAGATGATAGAGAATATATAGGTGCTATTAAAGAGGCCATCATAAATATGAATATAGGATACTTTGAAACCATCATAAATGTATAGTTCTATCAAACTTTAAAGACATACTTCTATCAAATTAATTCAAATTCAGTATGAATAGCTCAATTTAGGGGAGTTCGCGGTGCGGTTTGGTTCGGTTTTGAGCATAAAAGTCATCCTAACCGCGAAATAAAAATGCATGCGGTTCGGTTTGGTTCGGTTAATTTTTAAAAAGTCATCCAAACCAAACCAATGCTGTTAGGATCGGTTCGGTGGACCGCGGTTTACACCATAAAACAAAAATTTACTGAAATAAAAAGAAAAAGGAAAATAATTCATTCTTCCATACATATATTATAGTACCATACAAAAGAAGTTTTTCATACTAATTACACCAAAATAATTCACTCTTCCATACATGTAATTTACACTAAAATTACTACCATATAAGTATCAGTATCATGTATTTTACAGTATCATACCATGTATTTTACATATACTACATACTAAATTACTAATATAGCTTCAATTTTTCATACTTCATACTATATACAATTTTTCATACTAATAAACTACATACTACATATACAAGTATCAGGATAACTTTAGTTCTAAATATTAATACAACAACTTCAGGACTAAATATTGTTAGACGATAGGACTGGTCTAGAGGGGGGTGAATAGACCACCTTTTTCGACCTAAGAAAATTTTAGCTATTTGAAACGTGACTTCCCTGAATCACTTAATCGTCTAAGATGATTATGTTATCGGGGACTGATAAGTGCCAAAATGTACTTATTTTGTGTATGTAAATAGTGGCACTTATCGATACTTTTGTTAATACCGTTTGAATAATTCCCCGTTTTGTGTATAAATACGTATACTTTGTGAATAGTTGTATTTTCATATACTTTTATACCATTTGATAGTTTTTCCTTTGTTTTTATAGGTATTCATGCTTATTGGAGCCTTGAGGAATAAAGTGTCAAAGACACGGCTTCGATTTCGCAATTTTGGTGAAAGCCCGCTTAGCCACCGTCAAGCGGACTTCCAAAGACTCAAAATAAGGATGACCAAAATCATCATTTTGGTTTCAATTCATTCATTATTGGATAGAGCATTGAATAAGCTTTCCAACGCTTCGAACCGGGCGCAATTCGGAGTTACGGTTCTCGAGTTATGGCGAAAACAAAATCTGATTTTTAGCAGACTCCGCTAAGCGGAGGGGGTCCGCTGAGCGGAGCTCCAGCGGAGCAAATCAGCGTCTGGATGCAATTTTGAGTCCGCTGAGCGGAGGGGGTCCGCTAAGCGGACCTGCTAAGACAGCAGCTCGTTAAAATGGGCCAAAACACAATTTTTAGGTCATGGTTTGGGTATTTTTGAGTCCCAACACCATCAACTTCATTCTTAGATCAAAATTATCTTAGAAAACAACTTCGGAGGTTGCATAAGGATGATCGGGGGTGGATTGAGCGTCAAACGGAGCTGACAAACCGGGAGATTTTCGGTTCATTTCTCTTCTTCTTTGTGTATTTCTCTTTGGTTGGGTTTGTTTGTATATTTACTTGAATCTTATGTATATTTACCGATTATAATGTTATATTTAACTTGCTTTACGAATCTGTGTTGATGTTATCCTGGATTTTTGCTCTATGCTGGGGATTTGGGGTGCTTTAGAGATAAACTCCTCGAATCTTTATCTAGGATGATTATCTGTTGGTTCTGAACTCTAGAGATAGATTTAGAGCTAACATTCACTGTTTGTATCCGTACTTAATGCTTTCGTGTTTGAGCGGCGCGCGAGAGATCGCCGACGCGAGAATACGGATGTTCTCGTGACTTCGCGTTAGAGATAACCTTAGTTGTGAGATGATCTCGTTTGTGCTCCAGAGATGGACGCTTATGTGAGAGATACGTAATAACATAGATGAGTATCGTAGGTTGAGTATAACGGGTCGGTAAGTGTATGTTTGTGAAGAGTGAATATATTTACATTCCTGATAAGTTATTTCTCTTCTAAGAATGTGTTTATTCTTTTCCTGTCTATATCTTTGTTTACTTTTTGCTCATTCAATCCCGAGCTCGAAATCGTAGAAACTGTTGAATGGCATCTCTCCATCTCTGTGGACGATAATTCTCGGATCAATATTTCCAAATCTTTTTTGTTGCTTGCCCTATACTGCATTCAACAGGGACCGGATATGTGCAATAAACCAAACGGATGAGAATGACAAGTGATGAATTACATTTTAACGAATATCTCGATTGTCTCAATTACACACTATATGGTATATTACTCACAGTGAATGTTTTCACTAAAATATGAACACAAATTTGATTGAGTAATTTATCGAACACTTGGTGATCGATATTTTACCTAACCTTAGTTTTTGTTCAATAATGGAAATAAACGAAAACAAGTGAAAATGCGATAAAGTAAAAGCGATAAGGAACACGATATTTTTTTAGGCAGTTCCTCTAGCGTCCTCGCAGGAGTACGTCTGCCCCTAATTTCAAATGAAATTAGGAAAGTTTTATTTGATTGCAAAATGTTTAACAAGGATAGAAAGTACCAATCACCAACTACAATAATGCAGTAAAATTGAAATACAATTCGATCCTCCCCTTGATTCAAGTCGAATCAAGTCAGTGTCTAAGATCTTCACGATCAAGACCCCGATCGTTCCTTTCTCAATCCTCCGGTTGTAGCAAGTTTGTTGAGTAGATCTTCAATCTCTCAAACCCTTATGCACGGCTGAATTGATTACCAAAGCGAATCGATCGTCAAAAACCTTCGAACAAAATCTTTGATGAGGAAGGAAAAACCCTAAGGTTTTATACAAGAACCACCCTCAACAATCTTCACTCGAACAAGATGAATGTCTACCGTCGAATCTCGAACAAGACAAACTCTACCGTCGAACCTTATCAACACACGTTCCTTACTTCGATTGAGAAAGATGATTATGTGTGATTCTCGATCAATAAGCGAAAGGTTGAAGATGAGAAGAAGCTGAGTCTATATTTCACGTTTCTTGTTGTTTTGCTAATGAATGATCACTTGAGTATTTATACCACACTTGATGCATAAACCAATTTGAACACAGCAGAAAAACCAGATAAATAAGCGACAGGTCGACCTGCTCTCTGCATAGGTCGACCTATTGAGTTTGTTGCACCTGAAAAAGAGGAATGTGTGACACTTGTGTCGACCTGACGGGTCGGCGTGCGCATTCCCGTGATTTCCCAAAAGTCCTGTGCGTCGACCTACTCCATCCATGCGTCGACGCATTTTCCTTTTTCATCTGAGGTTTCAAAAGCTGGATGCGTCGACCTGAAGGGTCAGCGTGCGCATACCCGAGATAAGTTCAAAGTTCCATCCGTCGACCTATGCATGTAATGCGTCGACGCATTCACTCCTTACTTGGAATCTTTCAGAATCAGCTTGCAATGGGTCGACCTATTGCATCCATGAGTCGACCTATTAATGTCTTGTGGTCAAAGATACTTGTCTTAGTTGCATTTGCTCGGTTTCTCAGATTCCATTTGGGTTGTAGTTGATTCACAATGTTTTGACTCATGAAAACTACACCTTGCCCTCACATACTCCCCCTTTTTGATGATGGCAAAAATTGTGAATCTTTGTATCGAGGCATTGCTTAACCGAGGTTCTTGCTCCCCCTCTCTGTATGCTCCCCCTATCTTGGTGCATGTGTTTTCCATTTCTTGCTGATTCACTCAGTTTTCTCCCTCTTTGACAACATCAAAAAGAGACAGATAGTATTATACATATATGGTGGAATAACATAGTTCAGTTTTGATCACTTCTAAGCCCTTTTGCAATCATAATCATAAAGCATTCATTCACATAAAACAATGTTGAATGATAAAATAAACGGCAAAATAACATAAATAGCTAAACGAGAATAAGCACATAGCTCAATTCAAATCCTTACACAAACACAAAGTACGGTAGAATTATGTCTAGCAGAAGATAAAATTAAGTCACAAAATACAAATAAAATGTTCATGACAATATGGAAATGTTGAATGCAAAGAAAATCAAAAGAGATCACTAGGCATTTGCATAGATTAAACATATTGATGAACATATTTCAACTTTACCATAGTGATACATTACCATGAAGTGAGTTTTAAGGTTGAAACGATATTACCTTTACACAAGGGAGATGAGACACAAGCCCTCACATATCTTTTGATGAACACTTCAAACATTGTGAGAGCATAGATAATGATAATAAATAAAGCATATGCAACTACTCATAGTTGCAACCTATCCGATATATCAAGGACGCCGAGTTCCCTACGGATGTGAAAGAAGGGCTCGGTAGCTAGTGGTTTTGTAAAGATGTCGGCAAGTTGATTTTTGCTATCAACATGCTCAAACACTACATCACCCTTCTCAACATGATCCCTAAGGAAATGATGGCGTATTTCTATGTGTTTAGTGCGAGAGTGCAAGATCAGATTTTTGGTTAGATTGATAGAACTTGTGTTAACACAAAAGATAGGAATATGATCAAGCTTGACATTGAAGTCAAGTAATTGTTGCTTGAGCCAAAGTATTTGAGCACAACAATTACCAGCCGCCACATATTCCGCCTCGGCGGTTGACAAAGCAACGGACACTTGTTTCTTGCTATGCCAACTAACCAAGGAATTTGAAAAGAAGTGACATGTTCCACTAGTGCTTTTCCTATCCAATTTGCACCCGGCAAAGTCGGAATCGGAATATCCAACCAAAGAGCAATCACTACCTTTGGAGAACCATAAGCCATGCTTAGTTGTACCTACAAGATACCTAAGTATGCGCTTAACGACTTTTAAATGAGACTCCTTGGGACATGATTGATATCTTGCACACATGCATACACTAAACATAATATCGGGACGGGAAGCGGTAAGGTAAAGTAGGGAACCGATCATACCTCTATACCTTTTTACATCAACCAGCTTACCATGTTCATCCCGATCAAGATTTACTGCGGTAGGCATAGGAGTGTCAATGGCCTTGGACTTTGCCATATCAAACCGTTTGATGAGTTCTTGACAATACTTGGTTTGACTCACAAACGTTCCTTCTTTCATTTGTTTTATTTGAAGTCCAAGGAAGTAGTTTAGTTCACCCATCATGCTCATTTCAAATTCTCCCTGCATAAGCTTAGAAAACTCCTTTACAAGAGTCATGTTAGTAGAACCAAAGATAATATCATCCACATACACTTGAGCTAGTATTGAATGCTTTTCATGTCTCTTAATGAATAGGGTAGTATCAACTTTCCCTCTTGAGAAACCTTGATTAGTTAGAAAATTACTAAGCCGCTCGTACCAAGCTCTAGGAGCTTGTTTTAAACCATACAAGGCACGCTTAAGTTTATAAACATAATCAGGATAATCAACGTTTTCAAATCCGGGAGGTTGAGATACATAGACCTCTTCATTAATAAACCCATTCAAAAAAGCACTCTTAACATCCATTTGATAAAGCTTAAAGTTTTGTGAACATGCAAATGCAATTAACAAGCGAATTGCCTCAAGTCGGGCGACTGGAGCATAGGTCTCCTCATAGTCGATCCCTTCCTCTTGGCTATACCCTTGAGCAACAAGACGGGCCTTGTTGCGAGTGATGATACCGTTTTCGTCTAGTTTGTTCCTAAACACCCATTTAGTTCCAATTACTCGATGGTCTCGCGGAGGAGGGACAAGGTCCCAAACCTCATTTCTCTTAAATTGGTTTAGCTCTTCTTGCATAGCTAAATACCAATGCTCATCGACTAATGCATCTTTTGAGTTTTTAGGTTCAATTTGAGAGACGAAAGAATAATAAAAACAAAAGTTACTTATCCTTGACCGTGTTGTCACCCCTTTTGATATGTCTCCTAGAATGTTCTCCATAGGATGGTCCTTAGAAGATTTCCATGCAAGAGGAAGATCACTCTTCTCGCTTGGTTGATCTTCTTCTTTCTCTTTAGGTGTTTGATCCACTTCATCTTCATTATTCTCGGGTAAGAGGGATATTTTTTTCTTTCTCAAGCTTGGCATCCGGATCATTAAGTAAACTCTCAGTTGAGACACCTGCACCATTAAGAACACTACCTTTTCCGACAACTTTCGGACAAGACTCATCAAAAGAAACATGTACGGACTCTTCAACAATATGTAACCTTTTGTTGTATACTCTATAGGCTTTACTAGATTGAGCGTATCCTAGAAAGATACCCTCATCCGCTTTTGCATCAAACTTGCCAAGACTTTCTTTTCCATTGTTTAGAACAAAGCATTTACATCCAAATACATGAAGGTGAGAAATGTTCGGTTTTCTCCCTTTTAAGAGTTCATACGGTGTTTTGTTTAGAATAGGACGTATTAGGATCCTATTCAGAACATAACAAGCCGTATTAATGGCATCGGCCCAAAAATATTTTGGAAGCCCATGTTCATTTATCATAGTTCTCCCAAGTTCTTCCAACACACGATTTTTACGTTCCACAAATCCATTTTATTGGGGAGTTCGTGGTGCGGAGAAATTATGATTAATGCCATGATTGCCACAAAAACTTTTCAAAGAGATGGTTTTCAAACTCACCTCCATGATCACTTCGGATGGATACTATGTTAGTGTTTAATTTATTTTGAATTAACTTGGCAAATTTCTCAAATGCCGAGAAGGTGTCACTTTTATTTGCTAAGAAAATCGTCCAACAATATCTAGAAAAGTCATCAACTATGACATACCCATAATGGTTTCCGCCTAGACTTTTTATTCTAGATGGTCCAAAGAGGTCCATATGGAGAAGTTCAAGAGGTCTTGTAGTTGAAACAATGTTTTTAGATTTAAAAGAGATCCTCGTTTGCTTCCCCATTTGGCACGCATCACAAAGGTGATCTTTGGAAAACTTTATTTTAGGTAGGCCGGACACTAAGTCTTTTGAGACGATTTTATTAAGCAAATCAAAGGTGACGTGAGCCAAACGTCTATGCCAAAGCCATGAGTCTTCACTCATAGTTGCTAGACATTT
Organism: Vicia villosa; assembly: GCF_029867415.1. Taxonomy (NCBI): domain Eukaryota; kingdom Viridiplantae; phylum Streptophyta; class Magnoliopsida; order Fabales; family Fabaceae; genus Vicia; species Vicia villosa. Next base: position 1,743,590 of record NC_081186.1, read on the forward strand.
TGCTTCAATCGAGGATACATCATTTAGATCAAGCATGTATACATTATTTACCCTCAGGCCTTTGAACACATCATCTTTCTTGTCATCATTTCGAATTATGCAACTTTCTTTAGAAAATGATACTGAGTATCCTTTGTCGCATAATTGACTGATGCTAATAAGATTGTGTTTAAGGCCCTCAACTAGAAGGACGTTAGAGATAGTAGTAGAAGAGGGATTACCTACACTACCTTTACCGAGTATTGCTCCCTTGTTGTTATCACCATAGGTCACAAATCCTTTCTTCTTAGCCACAAAGTCATAGAATAAAGATAAGTCACCCGTCATATGTCTTGAGCATCCGCTATCTAGAAACCATCTTCTTTCGAATGGCTCAAGACATTCCACCTACAAATTTAAACAAGGGAAATAGGTACCCAATTTTCATTGGATCCTTGTGTGTGAGTGAAACAAAGGTTTCTCTTGGGAGTCCATTTGAAAATGCCTTTGGGAACCAAGAATCTCCTAAAGCGACATTTTTTAATGTTATGTCCTCTTTTGCAACAATATAGACATCTTGAGTTTGAGTAGTCATCACATTTACTAGATTGATCTTTTATCACATAAGTGTATCGTTGATATGGATTTATCATACTGTTTTTGAAGTGTGATCGATCAATAGCATATGTGATTTTTGGTTGTGAGGCCTTGTCTAATTTGGCTTTAATAGTTCTAACTTCTTTTTGCCAAATGTGACAAGTTTCACATCCTCCCCACTTAAACCAAGGACCTTTGTCAACAACGCTTGTGTCTTTGATACTTTTGATCATAGATTCCTTGAGAGTTTCTAATTCCTTTTCGGAATCGGAAACTTTCTTCTCAAGGTATTTAAAAATTCTTTTATTTGAAGCTAAGCGTTGAAATGCTTCCTTAGCTTCATGATGCAAAGTATCAAAGGCATGCTTTAATTCAAAATAAGACATAGCATCAACATTATTATATTTATCATGACTTACAATCTTTTTCTTCTTTTGATGTGCCATGAGACATAGGTTGACGGTTTCCTCTTCATCGCTTGAGCTTTCTTTGCTAGATGAGTCACTATCACTTTCCCAAGCGATGTAGGCTCTTCTTCCTTTTGGTTGCTTCTTTTGAGGTTTACTTTTGGTCTTATCTTTCTTTAGTGAAGGGCAATCCGGTTTGTAGTGACCGGGTTTTCCACAGTTGTAACAAGATCCTCTAGGTTTAGTCTTCTTGTACTCATCTTGCTTGTTAGACTTTGATTGACGTCTATAATCAACTAGATTGTTGTCCGAGTGCTTAATTTCATTCTTTCGAAGATATTTGTTGTACCTTCTTACAAATAATCCCATATCTTCATCCGGACTTTCATCTTCATCACTAGACTCACTATCACATGTATCTTTGGTGGATGACTTAGAACTTGAAGCCTTTAAAGCGATGGACTTCTTTTCCGTGTCCTTTGACTTTTCTTTCTTTTCTTTATTTTCGTGCTTGTTTAGGTTCATGAGGTCTTGCTCATGTTCTTCAAGCTTTCCGAATAAGGCTGTGAGATCCAATGTAGTGAGATCATTGGCTTCTTTTATTGCCGTGACCTTCGGTTGCCATTCCCTACTAAGACATCTCAAAACTTTGTTAGTAGCTACGGCATTGGGAGTAATATGTCCCAATGTGTGTAATCGATTTATAATGTGAGAAAATCTCTTTTGCATATCCGCAATGGTTTCACCATGCTTCATATGAAAGAGATCAAACTCTTGCGTTAAAGTATTGATTCTAGCTAGCTTAACATCATTAGTTCCTTCATGGGCGACTTGTAATGCATCCCACATTGCCTTAGCCGATTGGCAATGCGACACACGAAAGTACTCATCGACCCCTAAGGAAGCTATAATCATGTTTCTAGCTTTCCAATCATACCCGTAATTCTTTTCATCTTTTTCATCCCATTGTGCTTGAGGTTTAGGTCTTGTGATGCCAGCATCGTTGGTTATGGTGATAGCCATAGGACCATTGACGATGACATCCCAAATTTTTCTATCAACGGAGTTGATATGAATGCACATACAGTCTTTCCAATAACTATAGTTTTCTCCAGTGAAAATAGGCGCTTTAGTATACGCCCCTTTTTGACCGTTCTCCATTTTCTAAAAAGTAATATCAAGCACTAGAATGAACCGGAGCTCGTGATACCACTTGTTAGACGATAGGACTGGTCTAGAGGGGGGTGAATAGACCACCTTTTTCGACCTAAGAAAATTTTAGCTATTTGAAACGTGACTTCCCTGAATCACTTAATCGTCTAAGATGATTATGTTATCGGGGACCGGATATGTGCAATAAACCAAACGGATGAGAATGACAAGTGATGAATTACGTTTTAACGAATATCTCGATTGTCTCAATTACACACTATATGGTATATTACTCACAGTGAACGTTTTCACTAAAATATGAACAAAAATTTGATTGAGTAATTTTATCGAACACTTGGTGATCGATATTTTACCTAACCTTAGTTTTTGTTCAATAATGGAAATAAACGAAAACAAGTGAAAATGCGATAAAGTAAAAGCGATAAGGAACACGATATTTGTTTAGGCAGTTCCTCTATCGTCCTCGCAGGAGTACGTCTGCCCCTAATTTCAAATGAAATTAGGAAAGTTTTATTTGATTGCAAAATGTTTAACAAGGATAGAAAGTACCAATCACCAACTACAATAATGCAGTAAAATTGAAATACAATTCGATCCTCCCCTTGATTCAAGTCGAATCAAGTCAGTGTCTAAGATCTTCACGATCAAGACCCCGATCGTTCCTTTCTCAATCCTCCGGTTGTAGCAAGTTTGTTGAGTAGATCTTCAATCTCTCAAACCCTTATGCACGGCTGAATTGATTACCAAAGCGAATCGATCGTCAAAAACCTTCGAACAAAATCTTTGATGAGGAAGGAAAAACCCTAAGGTTTTATACAAGAACCACCCTCAACAATCTTCACTCGAACAAGATGAATGTCTACCGTCGAATCTCGAACAAGACAAACTCTACCGTCGAACCTTATCAACACACGTTCCTTACTTCGATCGAGAAAGATGATTATGTGTGATTCTCGATCAATAAGCGAAAGGTTGAAGATGAGAAGAAGCTGAGTCTATATTTCACGTTTCTTGTTGTTTTGCTAATGAATGATCACTTGAGTATTTATACCACACTTGATGCATAAACCGATTTGAACACAGCAAAAAAACCAGATTAATAAGCGACAGGTCGACCTGCTCTCTGCATAGGTCGACCTATTGAGTTTGTTGCACCTGAAAAAGAGGAATGTGTGACACTTGCGTCGACCTGACGGGTCGGCGTGCGCATTCCCGTGATTTCCCAAAAGTCCTGTGTGTCGACCTACTCCATCCATGCGTCGACGCATTTTCCTTTTTCATCCGAGGTTTCAAAAGCTGGATGCGTCGACCTGAAGGGTCAGCGTGCGCATATCCGAGATAAGTTCAAAGTTCCATGCGTCGACCTATGCATGTAATGCGTCGACGCATTCACTCCTTACTTGGAATCTTTCAGAATCAGCTTGCAATGGGTCGACCTATTGCATCCATGAGTCGACCTATTAATGTCTTGTGGTCAAAGATACTTTTCTTAGTTGCATTTGCTCGGTTTCTTAGATTCCATTTGGGTTGTAGTTGATTCACAATGTTTTGACGTCATGAAAACTACACCTTGCCCTCACAAATATCATCAGTACTACATATATATACACCAAATGCTTCTCTAGAATGAGTGAGAGAGAAATCACAAAATGAAGTTGAAATGTTGAATAGGAAGGAAGAATGAAGGAATAGTGAGTCACGTAACGTGAGTGTATAATATTACAATTGGATTGGAAATATAATAAATTAATTATAGAAATTCAAAAGTTTAGTTAAATATGCAGTTCGGTTCAGTTTGGTTCGGTTTTGTGAAATGAAAACCGCAATGTTATGCATGGATTTAAAAATTGGATCATGAGGAATGCTACTTTCCTCAAGCATGCTCAACAGAATCTAAGAAGTTGTTTCATATTATCATCCTTCATATGTGGCTTCAACACACTTGAATGTTTACGCAATACACCTTCAGACACATATTTTTCCAATATTGACTTGCTTCTAATACCTAAAGCTTTTGTTAAAGATCGAAAAGTGCTACGCTTAGGTAACGAAATATCACGAATTTTTTCAAAGTCTATCTCAACTCTTTTACGACCACAAATGTTTGTTTTCTTGTGGCATGCATCACCTGTTTCAATAATCTGTCTCCAAATCCGATAAATAACATCTATAGAGACTGAATAAGAGGAAGCAACTTTTTTAACAATTCCACGATTAAGTTTTCCTTCACTACAAGAATTTATCAATATTTCAAAAATAATTTTCCGCTGCGTGTTGTCCAAAAAAGAACGTTTTTTTAATGGTCGTGCTTCGTTAACAACATTTCCTATAAAAAAAATTAAATCATTACAAAATAAAAAAAAACATAAATAAAAATCAATAAAATAAACATTAACAACTGTTTTAACGTGAGTTAAAAATAGCTCAATTACTACAGATATTTAACAATCTTTTATTTATAGTCTAAACCAAAACAATACCAGTACCCCTTCATTTAAAGTGAGTTTAATTATACTCAATTTTTTTCTATGAAAATAAACCAACTAGCCTATTTTAATAATCATAATACAATTCCATGTCTTTAGCTTACTGTATGGAAATGAATATGCAGCAAACTCAGCATTTAAACTAAAAACATAAAAATATAAGAGGAATAGAAATTCAGAATGGTGTCTTCTTAGTACTCCCTACGCCAAGTACTATATCAAATTGAAAAAGAAACAATCAGTATGGTGTCTTAGTACTATGTCAAGTAAAAATTAGGCATTTAAAATAGAAACATAAAAATATAATAAATGGAATAATATAGCATGCCTTCTTAAAAATAGTTCATGATAGTAAGTAGAAAAATTACTTGTTATCTCATTTGGAGAGATATCAACATGGTTGTTTATCTGATTGATAGAAGAATGAGTTCCAGCTTCATTTTCATCAAAAGCTTCTTCATATGAGAGACCAACATTCATCAAATCATCTCTACATTCTTCTTCTGCTACTTCATATGAATGATTCATATTTAAATTAATATTAGATTCTTCTTCATTTGAAGGATACACATTCAAATCAACATATGAGGGATTTACATTCAACTCAACATTAGTTGTTTCTTCTTCATATGATAAACACAAATTTAAATTAATATCAAGAGGCATTTTAAGACATTAAAAAAAACTAGATTCATTTTTAGTGTTAGTTTTAGTCTTGAATATATAGAAAGTTAAGTAGAAAATTAAGGAGGGAACTGTAAAACTTAAACCGGGAAATATTACCACCAAAAATTTCGTTTAGAAAATTCAAATCAGCATCTAAAAATTTTAAGAAAACTAAAAGTTATAGAAAGTGTGCTTGACATTTTTTTTAATGTACTGACCATATAAAATGTAATACCACGACTCTCCGACACCGGTAATTATCATTAAATTGGTTAATTGATAATTAAAATGCACTTTGGTCTTAGTCCATATCATCTAAGCACAATTGTATTAGAAGTCTTAAGAGAAAGCAATGGAATTGGTTGGAATTGAACTAAGTGGCATTTATGTAAATACCACTTAGTTAAAGGGCACATTGGACCTTAAATGATATTTGCATGGACTTAAAGTATGGTTAGTAGAGATAACCATTCCAAATCAGAATTTTTGAAGAAGAGAGAGCATAGGAACATGGAAAGAAAGAAGTTCATCATCTTCATATCTCCATTTTTGCAACCCTTGATACAGCTCCACTAAATCAGGTATATCTCTCAACTCGTAACTCCGATCGTAACGATTCTGGTCTCATTGGAAAGCTAACGAATTTCTCTTTGATTTTCACCTATGGTCCGCATCTATAGCTTCTGTCTTGAAGGAGAAAAACAAGTTTGAAGTTGGGACATGCATGCTGAATATGAAGAAGGAGGGGTTACGGGTTTGGTGAACTTGAAGGCGTAGTTTGTGTCAAGAAGATAGTCCAATGGCAGCAAGAACATGATCTCAACCTTTATTAATCCAAGGTGAGTCCTTAGATAGTGACTTGGGGAATTAGCATGCAAGGGTTAGAATTGGGGTTAGGGAATTGTGAGAATGATCCATGAATCTATGATGATAAAACATGACTATGTGATAATTGCTGGTAGTATGTGTTTTAATTGATCAAATATGTGTTCTTATGATCATTTGCATGCTATAGATTGCTAAAATATAATGAGACTTGTAATTGGAATGTTATAGGTAATTGGATTGGGATTGGTTTAGGTTTGGGACTGTTTTAGAACCTTTATAATGCAGAAAATTCATTTCTGATACAGTGTAATCGGTTACGGGGTTTTGCGTAACCGATTACGCTACTGAAAATGCATTTCTGGGCTACTTTTCATGCTCGTAACCGGTTACGGATTTGGCGTAACCCGTTACGCTGGGTTAAAAGGGAAAAATCAGCAAACTTCGGAAATTCGTAACTTTCGGCTCGGGTATCGGAATTGCGCAAACTTTATATCGTTGGAAAGCTAGAGACGTGTACTTTCTAATAAAATTGGTCCCCAAACCAGAATGTTTAATTTGATAATAGTGGAACCCCACTTAGTGAATCAACGAATTAGTATTAGAATTTATGTCTCTATCATTCGATTAATAATTCACATGTTATGCGTGGCATATATTATCTATTACTTACTATGAATGTGACATCCATATTTGAGAATGTTATGCCATTATGTTTTATACATGAAAATCTATGGACTCCATCGTTTTGGTTAAACGATTGGATTGATTGCATTGTTTGTGACCTTGACTTTATGTCATATTTCTGTATGCTTGAATCGAAGTGGCCGGCAGGCTAGATTGGGACGCTGCTCTGACCGTGTAGTCTATGAGCCCTCCCGGACCGTGTAGTCCAATGGAATAACCCGTTCATGTGTATTGTTCGATATGGTGTGCATCTGAGCTACCGTTGCAGTGTGCTCGTGAGTTTTCGTATGGGGTTTTACTCACTTGGCGTTAACACACTTGCGTGCTCGGTATGGTGGGGTTATGCGGCCATGTAGGCTAATGCATAATGAGGTAACTCACCTCTAGTGAAGTCACGTAGACTAACACTAGGCTTTCGCCCGATGGGCTCAGGCGTCAAGGTGGCGGTTTGTACTCGGCGTAACTCACTAGCGTGAAGGAGGTTAACGGGACAATGACGCCAATTAGGCCAGGTCATCGCACGGCCATTTAGGCTTGTGTGGAATCGTTTAACCATCCTGCAGTGTGCTTTTACAAGTCCCTTGACAAATAGGCAGGAGGTTACTCATCGAGGATGCATTTATTCCATAATCCTAGCCGGGGTTGTTTACACTTTTGGATTCCCCGTATGTGGATGCGGGTTTGCATACTTGTTTGCTATACTACGTGTATTTGTTTGAGACAAGTCTAATGGTGGACGAGTCACTTGTTTGCTCCGTACTTGTACCGGATGTGAGGTTGAACCCCGGATCAATGGTGGATTCGGTTTTGTTGATGCATGTACCCTGTAGTACCGAGTGGACCCATAGGATAGGAGGACTCACTGAGATTTAGTAATCTCACCCCAATCAACTTATATTTTTTCAGGTGCAGTTAGTAGCGTTCGGTCAGTAACAGGTTTGGACTGAAGACTTGGAAGTGGTGTTGGCTCGAAGACCTCGTTGGTTTTGACATTCCGCTGTGTAAGATGTATTGAAGACTCATGTATTATGCTTCTTAGTAGAATTTCATGTTGTATTTTATATGGATCTTTCTATAACTATAGCTTTTGTATGTACTCAATATCAATTTTAACGTTTCATGCATAATATACTAGTCAGTTATGTATGGGGTGTTACAGTTGGTATCAGAGCAGGTCGATTCTCGGCCGAGCCATGAGACATCACTAGCAATTCTTTTTCCTCCTATCAAGTGTGCGTTGCCAGCCTGATTTTACAGATATCTCATTCAGTTGTTGAACTTGATCAACTCATCGACTGAGTGTGAGACAGTAGGATTACGGCAGAGCCACCACGAGGACTCGTAAACCTGCAAGGTTGTGAACCTAAGTTGTCGGAGTGAGATGAGTAATGAATTGTTTGGACGTTGTAAGTGGATAATATTGGAGTTGTCAGAATTAAGAGGAGTGTTTGACGCAAAGGAGTAATACCCGAACTACCAAGGTGTGGATGAAGACAGCTAGAACCCCTAGGATTTTGATTGGACGGAGTGAAACTTTCTCTAAGTCTTGGTAATAGCAAGGGAAATCCAAATAGGATTGAGTAGGAGCCTTGTAAGTGATATTCTCTGAAGGTGTTGAGCTATGAATTAGTAGGATTCAGTACTGATGATGATGTCGGTGTTAAGTGTGACGGGTGAGCTGATAGCACAGAATGGCCTCTGGAAATGCGGACAGAAGAGTTAGACGTTCCTGATTGCGCTGGTACGGACAATAATTGGGTGGATGAAGTATTAGATCCTGATCCAACTTGAAGTACCCTAAGCGAGAGTAGATACCTAGTAGATGTTGGTGGAATGTACGAGCGTGGTAGCTTACGATTGGGTGAGGCTTGAATACCCGGTCGATAGAAGAGGATATGTATTTCTGTTCTTATCATTTTATATTTAAGTTCTAGAACTACGCTAGATGGAATATGAAATGATGTAGAAGCGTGAAATGCAGTGACCTAAGTTCTTGTTAGTTGTTGTTCGTCTGACCCCGAGTGAAGCCATAGAACTACGCTTGGCGTTGAGTGTTCAGGCGAGTAAGAACTAAGATCTATCTGGAACGTCAGTAGGATGATCACAGTTGAGTTGGTTGTTAGGAACCATAGTATTCCTATCTGGACTGGATTATTGTTAGAATCTCATGCATGCGTGGGACGAGTGGGTACGCGCACTGCATGGTGATCCGAAGTTGAACTTCAAATCTTCGTGCTTGCCGTGTTGGCTTTCCGAGTAAGTAAACCTTGGTGTGTAGCACTCTCAGGTTTTAGCATCCTGAGGAGTGTGATTCGAAGGACTTGAGGAACGATGAGCCTATTGGAAGCCTGTTCAGACACTTGTCGGTTGTGACAATAGGATACTCGTGGGGGTCATTATACGCCACTGAGGTAGTTTACCTGGATACATGGCCTCGGAGTTAGACCACCATGTTGGTACTACCAGACAGGTATAATGCCACAGTATCACTATCGTGCACAAAGATGCGTGAGCCATCTTTTCCGACATGTGTGGGACAAAGGTGATCCGAAGCTCAAGGTAGAATTCTGAATTGGCACTTGTGAGATGCAGATCCAGACTCTCATAAGGTATGTGGGATAGGGATCCATACGTTGCGCTCGATAGTAAAGGAATAAATAGACAGGCGATGATGTGATGGATCAAGATCCAATACTATACTTATGGAGACTCTGAGTGATCGTGATCGCATGAGTTAGTATCCGATTGTACCTTGGGGATGTTCTCGTTTTGTGAAGTGTTAAGTTGGAAATCTTGCATGAGTGTCTAGGGTGAGACTCATGTGTGGTCCTGATATCCTGGTCAGCATAGTGAGTGGGTATCATGTACCATTGGCGACCGGTGATAGAATATGCAGGTTGTATCTTGGATCGGCTCGATGTGTGATGTGTCTGGTAAGGTATTGCTAGATACTCTGAGTGGAGAAGTGTTAATCTTGGTAAAGCATGGACATTTTGGTTTGAGAACTGCTAAGGAGTTTATAAGAGAGATGTTCAAAGTGCAAAGTGCAATTTCTTGCATTGTGGCTACACTCTGACTGTTAGAAGCACTGCAATGAAGGATGCAGCCGCTGAGGAAGTCAGTTCAGTGTCTGATTCAGAGGTGGAACATACATTAGATAACTGTGTGAATGGAGTGTGGCTATGGGAGGATCGTTATATCAGTAAGTCGCACGAGTTATCAGAGGTGATACTACGCTAAGAGAATGAAGGTGTATGGTTGGGTAGTAGTTGTGTAAAACTGCTAGAGTTATTATGAACTGCAGTATGTCGTGAAGGATTCGATATACCGGTTGAGCAACAAAGATTTGTTGGAATGAAAAACATAGCAGATGTACACTGTGGAAATCAGTGACAAGGGCGAACCTCTAAGTCAGTGAGTGTTTGGGTTTCAATGTCGTGAGGATGAAACGTGTACCTAAGTTGTGGTAGATGAACTATATGGAATGACAGAGTAAGTAGAAGCTTGATTCTGGAAAGTACGCAACTTCAAAGAGTAGTAGTCGATGATGGATGTATATAGAGTTCTGGCACGTGTTGTAATTGGACGACTGTAGATAAGGAATTATTGTGTATTAATGGGAACTAAGTGAATTATGGATATAATATGACTCAGAGGATTTCAAGGTGTGTGACTTGTTGGGATCAGAGTAGCGCAACAGATCAAGGAAGAATCAGATAAGTCCGAGGTAGGAACGGACGGACTATTCGTAGGATTTATGTTGGGATGAAAGTATCTTCCTAAGGGAAATTGTCGAAGCAGCGTTTCGTTCTTTCTAGTCTCTCAAGGATCACCATAACTTGAGAGGTGTTGTCAATGGACCAGCTTGGGAATACATTTTGTGGATGGCATGCGGTCCGATGTTCGTAGGTTATCAGCTTAGCTTGTCAGTCACAAGGGTTGGACTGAGTATCATACCGCCGGAACGCTGAAGGCTAGAGAGGACATTCAGTTGGGGCAAGTTCTTTGTGGTTATGCCTTGTGTACTATGATTGTACAGGAAGACTGGTACAATGGTTACAGGTCAGTTGTTGAATTTAGCCTCTTATCAGTAAAATCTTGTTCGAAGTTGTCGAATGTCAAGGCTATAGTTGCAAGACGATTACACCTTCGCGGTTTACGGTGACAGTTGTATAAGTAAAGATAAATTTGGAACAATCATCCTAAGACTCTGGGAACCAGAGGTTAAGACCGGGGAATTTGGAGATCACCTAATGACATTGTATGGACTCGAGTGGAGATAACTTGAAGTGTTATCGCAGAAGCGATGTTGTGGCGGTAATTCTCAAGTGGGAAATAATTCAAGGAGCTGAGTGAATCAGTAATGTTTGTTGAACGAGGGTGAACACACCAGAGAATGAAACGAATGATATCCGACATGAGTGGATTATTAGAGTTTTTGAAGTTCTGGAGATTCAGTGCAGAGCAGTGAAGGTCAAGGACCCTAGAAGGATCTTTCCCCAGATATGTCAGGACGAAGTATCAGATTAGACGTGTTGCTTGAGAGTTAAGGTTTCTAATCATGTGTAGTGGGATGCAAGCGTTTTGGCAGATTATGTTTCTTCGTATGGAATGACCATCAAACAGAGTAGAGAGATTATCTAAAGAGGAATGTGAGTAACGTTCTTCCCTTTGATTGGATAGATATGAAGAGTTGGTTTTCATGGTGAACGGAAGGAATTCGAGGACGAATTCTATTTAAGGGGGGAGAATGTAATACCCCGACTCTCCGACACCGGTAATTATCATTAAATTGGTTAATTGATAATTAAAATGCACTTTGGTCTTAGTCCATATCATCTAAGCACAATTGTATTAGAAGTCTTAAGAGAAAGCAATGGAATTGGTTGGAATTGAACTAAGTGGCATTTATGTAAATACTACTTAGTTAAAGGGCACATTGGACCTTAAATGATATTTGCATGGACTTAAAGTATGGTTAGTAGAGATAACCATTCCAAATCAGAATTTTTGAAGAAGAGAGAGCATAGGAACATGGAAAGAAAGAAGTTCATCATCTTCATATCTCCATTTTCGCAACCCTTGATACAGCTCCACTAAATCAGGTATATCTCTCAACTCGTAACTCCGATCGTAACGATTCTGGTTCCATTGGAAAGATAACGAATTTCTCTTCGATTTGCATCTATAGTTCGCATCTATAGCTTCTGTCTTGAAGGAGAAAAACGAGTTTGAAGTTGGGACATGCATGCTGAATGTGAAGAAGGAGGGGTTACGGGTTTGGTGAACTTGAAGGTGTAGTTTGTGTCAAGAAGATAGTCCAATGGCAGCAAGAACATGATCTCAACCTCTATTAATCCAAGGTGAGTCCTTAGATAGTGACTTGGGGAATTAGCATGCAAGGGTTAGAATTGGGGTTAGGGAATTGTGAGAATGATCCATGAATCTATGATGATAAAACATGATTATGTGATAATTGCTGGTAGTATGTGATTTAATTGATCAAATATGTGTTCTTATGATCATTTGCATGCTATAGATTGCTAAAATATAATGAGACTTGTAATTGGAATGTTATAGGTAATTGGATTGAGATTGGTTTAGGTTTGGGACTGTTTTAGAACCTTTATAATGCAGAAAATTCATTTCTGATACAGTGTAATCGGTTACGGGGTTTTGCGTAACTGGTTACGCTACTGAAAATGCATTTCTGGGCTACTTTTCGTGCTCGTAACCGGTTACAGATTTGGCGTAACCCGTTACGCTGGGTTAAAAGGGAAAAATCAGCAAACTTCGGAAATTCGTAACTTTTGGCTCGGGTATCAGAATTGCGCAAACTTTATATCGTTGGAAAGCTAGCGACGTGTACTTTATAATAAAATTGGTCCCCAAACCAGAATGTTTGATTTGATAATAGTGGAACCCCACTTAGTGAATCAACGAATTAGTATTAGAATTTATGTCTCTATCATTCGATTAATAATTCACATGTTATGCGTGGCATATATTATCTATTACTTACTATGAATGTGACATCCATATTTGAGAATGTTATGCCATTATGTTTTATACATGAAAATCTATGGACTCCATCGTTTTGGTTAAACGATTGGATTGATTGCATTGTTTGTGACCTTGACTTTATGTCATATTTCTGTATGCTTGAATCGAAGTGGCCGGCAGGCTAGATTGGGACGCTGCTCTGACCGTGTAGTCTATGAGCCCTCCCGGACCGTGTAGTCCAATGGAATAACCCGTTCATGTGTATTGTTCGATATGGTGTGCATCTGAGCTACCGTTGCAGTGTGCTCGTGAGTTTTCGTACGGGGTTTTACTCACTTGGCGTTAACACACTTGCGTGCTCGGTATGGTGGGGTTATGCGGCCATGTAGGCTAATGCATAATGAGGTAACTCACCTCTAGTGAAGTCACGTAGACTAACACTAGGCTTTCGCCCGATGGGCTCAGGCGTCAAGGTGGCGGTTTGTACTCGGCGTAACTCACTAGCGTGAAGGAGGTTAACGGGACAATGACGCCAATTAGGCCAGGTCATCACACGGCCATTTAGGCTTGTGTGGACTCGTTTAACCATCCTGCAGTGTGCTTGTACAAGTCCCTTGACAAATAGGCAGGAGGTTACTCATCGAGGATGCATTTATTCCATAATCCTAGCCGGGGTTGTTTACACTTCTGGTTTCCCCGTATGTGGATGCGGGTTTGCATACTTGTTTGCTATACTACGTGTATTTGTTTGAGACAAGTCTAATGGTGGACGAGTCACTTGTTTGCTCCGTACTTGTACCGGATGTGAGGTTGAACCCCGGATCAATGGTGGATTCGGTTTTGTTGATGCATGTACCCTGTAGTACCGAGTGGACCCATAGGATAGGAGGACTCACTGAGATTTAGTAATCTCACCCCAATTAACTTATATTTTTTCAGGTGCAGTTAGTAGCGTTCGGTCAGTAACAGGTTTGGACTGAAGACTTGGAAGTGGTGTTGGCTCGAAGACCTCGTTGGTTTTGACATTCCGCTGTGCAAGATGTATTGAAGACTCATGTATTATGCTTCTTAGTAGAATTTCATGTTGTATTTTATATGGATCTATCTATAACTATAGCTTTTGTATGTACTCAATATCAATTTTAACGTTTCATGCATAATATACTAGTCAGTTATGTATGGGGTGTTACAGTTGGTATCAGAGCAGGTCGATTCTCGGTCGAGCCATGAGACATCACTAGCAATTCTTTTTCCTCCTCTCAAGTGTGCGTTGCCAGCCTGATTTTACTGATATCTCATTCATTTGTTGAACTTGATCAACTCATCGACTGAGTGTGAGACAGTAGGATTACGGCAGAGCCACCACGAGGACTCGTAAACCTGCAAGGTTGTGAACCTAAGTTGTCGGAGTGAGATGAGTAATGAATTGTTTGGACGTTGTAAGTGGATAATATTGGAGTTGTCAGAATTAAGAGGAGCGTTTGACGCAAAGGAGTAATACCCGAACTACCAAGGTGTGGATGAAGACAGCTAGAACCCCTAGGATTTTGATTGGACGGAGTGAAACTTTCTCTAAGTCTTGGTAATAGCAAGGGAAATCCAAATAGGATTGAGTAGGAGCCTTGTAAGTGATATTCTCTGAAGGTGTTGAGCTGTGAATTAGTAGGATTCAGTACTGATGATGTTGTCGGTGTTAAGTGTGACGGGTGAGCTGATAGCACAAAATGGCCTCTAGAAATGCGGACAGAAAAGTTAGACCTTCCTGATTGCGCTGGTACGGACAATAATTGGGTGGATGAAGTATTAGATCCTGATCCAACTTGAAGTACCCTAAGCGGGAGTAGATACCTAGTAGATGTTGGTGGAATGTACGAGCGTGGTAGCTTACGATTGGGTGAGGCTTGAATACCCGGTCGATAGAAGAGGATATGTATTTCTGTTCTTATCATTTTATATTTAAGTTCTAGAACTACGCTAGATGGAATATGAAATGATGTAGAAGCGTGAAATGCAGTGACCTAAGTTCTTGTTAGTTGTTGTTCGTCTGACCCCGAGTGAAGCCATAGAACTACGCTTGGCGTTGAGTGTTCAGGCGAGTAAGAACTAAGATCTATCTGGAACGTCAGTAGGATGATCACAGTTGAGTTGGTTGTTAGGAACCATAGTATTCCTATCTGGACTGGATTATTGTTAGAATCTCATGCATGCGTGGGACGAGTGGGTACGCGCACTGCATGGTGATCCGAAGTTGAACTTCAAATCTTCGTGCTTGCCGTGTTGGCTTTCCGAGTAAGTAAACCTTGGTGTGTAGCACTCTCAGGTTTTAGCATCCTGAGGAGTGTGATTCGAAGGACTTGAGGAACGATGAGCCTATTGGAAGCCTGTTCAGACACTTGTCGGTTGTGACAATAGGATACTCGTGGGGGTCATTATACGCCACTGAGGTAGTTTACCTGGATACATGGCCTCGGAGTTAGACCACCATGTTGGTACTACCAGACAGGTATAATGCCACAGTATCACTATCGTGCACAAAGATGCGTGAGCCATCTTTTCCGACATGTGTGGGACAAAGGTGATCCGAAGCTCAAGGTAGAATTCTGAATTGGCACTTGTGAGATGCAGATCCAGACTCTCATAAGGTATGTGGGATAAGGATCCATACGTTGCGCTCGATAGTAGAGGAATAACTAGACAGGCGATGATGTGATGGATCAAGATCCAATACTATACTTATGGAGACTCTGAGTGATCGTGATCGCATGAGTTAGTATCCGATTGTACCTTGGGGATGTTCTCGTTTTGTGAAGTGTTAAGTTGGAAATCTTGCATGAGTGTCTAGAGTGAGACTCATGTGTGGTCATGATATCCTGGTCAGCATACTGAGTGGGTATCATGTACCATTGGCGACCGGTGATAGAATATGCAGGTTGTATCTTGGATCGGCTCGATGTGTGATGTGTCTGGTAAGGTATTGCTAGATACTCTGAGTGGAGAAGTGTTAATCTTGGTAAAGCATGGACATTTTGGTTTGAGAACTG
The DNA here is from genome assembly GCF_029867415.1 of Vicia villosa. Classification (NCBI taxonomy): domain Eukaryota; kingdom Viridiplantae; phylum Streptophyta; class Magnoliopsida; order Fabales; family Fabaceae; genus Vicia; species Vicia villosa. The sequence goes on from NC_081186.1 coordinate 1,759,454, forward strand.
CTAAGGAGTTTATAAGAGAGATGTTCGAAGTGCAAAGTGCAATTTCTTGCATTGTGGCTACACTCTGACTGTTAGAAGCACTGCAATGAAGGATGCAGCCGCTGAGGAAGTCAGTTCAGTGTCTGATTCAGAGGTGGAACATATGTTAGATAACTGTGTGAATGGAGTGTGGCTATGGGAGGATCGTTATATCAGTAAGTCGCACGAGTTATCAGAGGTGATACTACGCTAAGAGAATGAAGGTGTATGGTTGGGTAGTAGTTGTGTAAAACTGCTAGAGTTATCATGAACTGCAGTATGTCGTGAAGGATTCGATATACCGGTTGAGCAACAAAGATTTGTTGGAATGAAAAACATAGCAGATGTACACTGTGGAAATCAGTGACAAGGGCGAACCTCTAAGTCAGTGAGTGTTTGGGTTTCAATGTCCTGAGGATGAAACGTGTACCTAAGTTGTGGTAGATGAACTATATGGAATGACAGAGTAAGTAGAAGCTTGATTCTGGAAAGTACGCAACTTCAAAGAGTAGTAGTCGATGATGGATGTATATAGAGTTCTGGCACGTGTTGTAATTGGACGACTGTAGATAAGGAATTATTGTGTATTAATGGGAACTAAGTGAATTATGGATATAATATGACTCAGAGGATTTCAAGGTGTGTGACTTGTTGGGATCAGAGTAGCGCAACAGATCAAGGAAGAATCAGATAAGTCCGAGGTAGGAACGGACGGACTATTCGTAGGATTTATGTTGGGATGAAAGTATCTTCCTAAGGGAAATTGTCGAAGCAGCGTTTCGTTCTTTCTAGTCTCTCAAGGATCACCATAACTTGAGAGGTGTTGTCAATGGACCAGCTTGGGAATACATTTTGTGGATGGCATGCGTTCCGATGTTCGTAGGTTATCAGCTTAGCTTGTCAGTCACAAGGGTTGGACTGAGTATCATACCGCCGGAACGCTGAAGGCTAGAGAGGACATTCAGTTGGGGCAAGTTCTTTGTGGTTATGCCTTGTGTACTATGATTGTACAGGAAGACTGGTACAATGGTTACAGGTCAGTTGTTGAATTTAGCCTCTTATCAGTAAAATCTTGTTCGAAGTTGTCGAATGTCAAGGCTATAGTTGCAAGACGATTACACCTTCGCGGTTTACGGTGACAGTTGTATAAGTAAAGATAAATTTGGAACAATCATCCTAAGACTCTGGGAACCAGAGGTTAAGACCGAGGAATTGGAGATCACCTAATGACATTGTATGGACTCGAGTGGAGATAACTTGAAGTGTTATCGCAGAAGCGATGTTGTGGCGGTAATTCTCAAGTGGGAAATAATTCAAGGAGCTGAGTGAATCAGTAATGTTTGTTGAACGAGGGTGAACACACCAGAGAATGAAACGAATGATATCCGACATGAGTGGATTATTAGAGTTTTTGAAGTTCTGGAGATTCAGTGCAGAGCAGTGAAGGTCAAGGACCCTAGAAGGATCTTTCCCCAAATATGTCAGGACGAAGTATCAGATTAGACGTGTTGCTTGAGAGTTAAGGTTTCTAATCATGTGTAGTGGGATGCAAGCGTTTTGGCAGATTATGTTTCTTCGTATGGAATGACCATCAAACAGAGTAGAGAGATTATCTAAAGAGGAATGTGAGTAACGTTCTTCCCTTTGATTGGATAGATATGAAGAGTTGGTTTTCATGGTGAACGGAAGGAATTCGAGGACGAATTCTATTTAAGGGGGGAGAATGTAATACCCCGACTCTCCGACACCGGTAATTATCATTAAATTGGTTAATTGATTATTAAAATGCACTTTGGTCTTAGTCCATATCATCTAAGCACAATTGTATTAGAAGTCTTAAGAGAAAGCAATGGAATTGGTTGGAATTGAACTAAGTGGCATTTATGTAAATACCACTTAGTTAAAGGGCACATTGGACCTTAAATGATATTTGCATGGACTTAAAGTATGGTTAGTAGAGATAACCATTCCAAATCAGAATTTTTGAAGAAGAGAGAGCATAGGAACATGGAAAGAAAGAAGTTCATCATCTTCATATCTCCATTTTCGCAACCCTTGATACAGCTCCACTAAATCAGGTATATCTCTCAACTCGTAACTCCGATCGTAACGATTCTGGTCCCATTGGAAAGCTAACGAATTTCTCTTCGATTTGCATCTACGGTTCGCATCTATAGCTTCTGTCTTGAAGGAGAAAAACGAGTTGAAGTTGGGACATGCATGCTGAATGTGAAGAAGGGGGGGTTACGGGTTTGGTGAACTTGAAGGTGTAGTTTGTGTCAAGAAGATAGTCCAATGGCAGCAAGAACATGATCTCAACCTCTATTAATCCAAGGTGAGTCCTTAGATAGTGACTTGGGGAATTAGCTTGCAAGGGTTAGAATTGGGGTTAGGGAATTGTGAGAATGATCCAGGAATCTATGATGATAAAACATGATTATGTGATAATTGCTGGTAGTATGTGATTTAATTGATCAAATATGTGTTCTTATGATCATTTGCATGCTATAGATTGCTAAAATATAAAGAGACTTGTAATTGGAATGTTATAGGTAATTGGATTGAGATTGGTTTAGGTTTGGGACTGTTTTAGAACCTTTATAATGCAGAAAATTCATTTCTGATACAGTGTAATCGGTTACGGGGTTTTGCGTAACCGGTTACGCTACTGAAAATGCATTTCTGGGCTACTTTTCGTGCTCGTAACCGGTTACGGATTTGGCGTAACCCGTTACGCTGGGTTAAAAGGGAAAAATCAGCAAACTTCGGAAATTCGTAACTTTCGGCTCGGGTATCAGAATTGTGCAAACTTTATATCGTTGGAAAGCTAGCGACGTGTACTTTCTAATAAAATTGGTCCCCAAACCAGAATGTTTGATTTGATAATAGTGGAACCCCACTTAGTGAATCAACGAATTAGTATTAGAATTTATGTCTCTATCATTCGATTAATAATTCACATGTTATGCGTGGCATATATTATCTATTACTTACTATGAATGTGACATCCATATTTGAGAATGTTATGCCATTATGTTTTATACATGAAAATCTATGGACTCCATCGTTTTGGTTAAACGATTGGATTGATTGCATTGTTTGTGACCTTGACTTTATGTCATATTTCTGTATGCTTGAATCGAAGTGGCCGGCAGGCTAGATTGGGACGCTGCTCTGACCGTGTAGTCTATGAGCCCTCCCGGACCGTGTAGTCCAATGGAATAACTCGTTCATGTGTATTGTTCGATATGGTGTGCATCTGAGCTACCGTTGCAGTGTGCTCGTGAGTTTCCGTACGGGGTTTTACTCACTTGGCGTTAACACACTTGCGTGCTCGGTATGGTGGGGTTATGCGGCCATGTAGGCTAATGCATAATGAGGTAACTCACCTCTAGTGAAGTCACGTAGACTAACACTAGGCTTTCGCCCGATGGGCTCAGGCGTCAAGGTGGCGGTTTGTACTCGGCGTAACTCACTAGCGTGAAGGAGGTTAACGGGACAATGACGCCAATTAGGCCAGGTCATCGCACGGCCATTTAGGCTTGTGTGGACTCGTTTAACCATCCTGCAGTGTGCTTGTACAAGTCCCTTGACAAATAGGCAGGAGGTTACTCATCGAGGATGCATTTATTCCATAATCCTAGCCGGGGTTGTTTACACTTCTGGATTCCCCGTATGTGGATGCGGGTTTGCATACTTGTTTGCTATACTACGTGTATTTGTTTGAGACAAGTCTAATGGTGGACGAGTCACTTGTTTGCTCCGTACTTGTACCGGATGTGAGGTTGAACCCCGGATCAATGGTGGATTCGGTTTTGTTGATGCATGTACCCTGTAGTACCGAGTGGACCCATAGGATAGGAGGACTCACTGAGATTTAGTAATCTCACCCCAATTAACTTATATTTTTTCAGGTGCAGTTAGTAGCGTTCGGTCAGTAACAGGTTTGGACTGAAGACTTGGAAGTGGTGTTGGCTCGAAGACCTCGTTGGTTTTGACATTCCGCTGTGCAAGATGTATTGAAGACTCATGTATTATGCTTCTTAGTAGAATTTCATGTTGTATTTTATATGGATCTTTCTATAACTATAGCTTTTGTATGTACTCAATATCAATTTTAACGTTTCATGCATAATATACTAGTCAGTTATGTATGGGGTGTTACAGTTGGTATCAGAGCAGGTCGATTCTCGGCCGAGCCATGAGACATCACTAGCAATTCTTTTTCCTCCTCTCAAGTGTGCGTTGCCAGCCTGATTTTACTGATATCTCATTCAGTTGTTGAACTTGATCAACTCATCGACTGAGTGTGAGACAGTAGGATTACGGCAGAGCCACCACGAGGACTCGTAAACCTGCAAGGTTGTGAACCTAAGTTGTCGGAGTGAGATGAGTAATGAATTGTTTGGACGTTGTAAGTGGATAATATTGGAGTTGTCAGAATTAAGAGGAGCGTTTGACGCAAAGGAGTAATACCCGAACTACCAAGGTGTGGATGAAGACAGCTAGAACCCCTAGGATTTTGATTGGACGGAGTGAAACTTTCTCTAAGTCTTGGTAATAGCAAGGGAAATCCAAATAGGATTGAGTAGGAGCCTTGTAAGTGATATTCTCCGAAGGTGTTGAGCTGTGAATTAGTAGGATTCAGTACTGATGATGCTGTCGGTGTTAAGTGTGACGGGTGAGCTGATAGCACAGAATGGCCTCTAGAAATACGGACAGAAGAGTTAGACCTTTCTGATTGCGCTGGTACGGACAATAATTGGGTGGATGAAGTATTAGATCCTGATCCAACTTGAAGTACCCTAAGCGAGAGTAGATACCTAGTAGATGTTGGTGGAATGTACGAGCGTGGTAGCTTACGATTGGGTGAGGCTTGAATACCCGGTCGATAGAAGAGGATATGTATTTCTGTTCTTATCATTTTATATTTAAGTTCTAGAACTACGCTAGATGGAATATGAAATGATGTAGAAGCGTGAAATGCAGTGACCTAAGTTCTTGTTAGTTGTTGTTCGTCTGACCCCGAGTGAAGCCATAGAACTACGCTTGGCGTTGAGTGTTCAGGCGAGTAAGAACTAAGATCTATCTGGAACGTCAGTAGGATGATCACAGTTGAGTTGGTTGTTAGGAACCATAGTATTCCTATCTGGACTGGATTATTGTTAGAATCTCATGCATGCGTGGGACGAGTGGGTACGCGCACTGCATGGTGATCCGAAGTTGAACTTCAAATCTTCGTGCTTGCCGTGTTGGCTTTCCGAGTAAGTAAACCTTGGTGTGTAGCACTCTCAAGTTTTAGCATCCTGAGGAGTGTGATTCGAAGGACTTGAGGAACGATGAGCCTATTGGAAGCCTGTTCAGACACTTGTCGGTTGTGACAATAGGATACTCGTGGGGGTCATTATACGCCACTGAGGTAGTTTACCTGGATACATGGCCTCGGAGTTAGACCACCATGTTGGTACTACCAGACAGGTATAATGCCACAGTATCACTATCGTGCACAAAGATGCGTGAGCCATCTTTTCCGACATGTGTGGGACAAAGGTGATCCGAAGCTCAAGGTAGAATTCTGAATTGGCACTTGTGAGATGCAGATCCAGACTCTCATAAGGTATGTGGGATAAGGATCCATACGTTGCGCTCGATAGTAGAGGAATAACTAGACAGGCGATGATGTGATGGATCAAGATCCAATACTATACTTATGGAGACTCTGAGTGATCGTGATCGCATGAGTTAGTATCCGATTGTACCTTGGGGATGTTCTCGTTTTGTGAAGTGTTAAGTTGGAAATCAAGCATGAGTGTCTAGAGTGAGACTCATGTGTGGTCATGATATCCTGGTCAGCATACTGAGTGGGTATCATGTACCATTGGCGACCGGTGATAGAATATGCAGGTTGTATCTTGGATCGGCTCGATGTGTGATGTGTCTGGTAAGGTATTGCTAGATACTCTGAGTGGAGAAGTGTTAATCTTGGTAAAGCATGGACATTTTGGTTTGAGAACTGCTAAGGAGTTTATAAGAGAGATGTTCGAAGTGTAAAGTGCAATTTCTTGCATTGTGGCTACACTCTGACTGTTAGAAGCACTGCAATGAAGGATGCAGCCGCTGAGGAAGTCAGTTCAGTGTCTGATTCAGAGGTGGAACATACGTTAGATAACTGTGTGAATGGAGTGTGGCTATGGGAGGATCGTTATATCAGTAAGTCGCACGAGTTATCAGAGGTGATACTACGCTAAGAGAATGAAGGTGTATGGTTGGGTAGTAGTTGTGTAAAACTGCTAGAGTTATCATGAACTGCAGTATGTCGTGAAGGATTCGATATACCGGTTGAGCAACAAAGATTTGTTGGAATGAAAAACATAGCAGATGTACACTGTGGAAATCAGTGACAAGGGCGAACCTCTAAGTCAGTGAGTGTTTGGGTTTCAATGTCCTGAGGATGAAACGTGTACCTAAGTTGTGGTAGATGAACTATATGGAATGACAGAGTAAGTAGAAGCTTGATTCTGGAAAGTACGCAACTTCAAAGAGTAGTAGTCGATGATGGATGTATATAGAGTTCTGGCACGTGTTGTAATTGGACGACTGTAGATAAGGAATTATTGTGTATTAATGGGAACTAAGTGAATTATGGATATAATATGACTCAGAGGATTTCAAGGTGTGTGACTTGTTGGGATCAGAGTAGCGCAACAGATCAAGGAAGAATCAGATAAGTCCGAGGTAGGAACGGACGGACTATTCGTATGATTTATGTTGGGATGAAAGTATCTTCCTAAGGGAAATTGTCGAAGCAGCGTTTCGTTCTTTCTAGTCTCTCAAGGATCACCATAACTTGAGAGGTGTTGTCAATGGACCAGCTTGGGAATACATTTTGTGGATGGCATGCGGTCCGATGTTCGTAGGTTATCAGCTTAGCTTGTCAGTCACAAGGGTTGGACTGAGTATCAGACCGCCGGAACGCTGAAGGCTAGAGAGAACATTCAGTTGGGGCAAGTTCTTTGTGGTTATGCCTTGTGTACTATGATTGTACAGGAAGACTGGTACAATGGTTACAGGTCAGTTGTTGAATTTAGCCTCTTATCAGTAAAATCTTGTTCGAAGTTGTCGAATGTCAAGGCTATAGTTGCAAGACGATTACACCTTCGCGGTTTACGGTGACAGTTGTATAAGTAAAGATAAATTTGGAACAATCATCCTAAGACTCTGGGAACCAGAGGTTAAGACCGAGGAATTTGGAGATCACCTAATGACATTGTATGGACTCGAGTGGAGATAACTTGAAGTGTTATCGCAGAAGCGATGTTGTGGCGGTAATTCTCAAGTGGGAAATAATTCAAGGAGCTGAGTGAATCAGTAATGTTTGTTGAACGAGGGTGAACACACCAGAGAATGAAACGAATGATATCCGACATGAGTGGATTATTAGAGTTTTTGAAGTTCTGGAGATTCAGTGCAGAGCAGTGAAGGTCAAGGACCCTAGAAGGATCTTTCCCCAGATATGTCAGGACGAAGTATCAGATTAGACGTGTTGCTTGAGAGTTAAGGTTTCTAATCATGTGTAGTGGGATGCAAGCGTTTTGGCAGATTATGTTTCTTCGTATGGAATGACCATCAAACAGAGTAGAGAGATTATCTAAAGAGGAATGTGAGTAACGTTCTTCCCTTTGATTGGATAGATATGAAGAGTTGGTTTTCATGGTGAACGGAAGGAATTCGAGGACGAATTCTATTTAAGGGGGGAGAATGTAATACCCCGACTCTCCGACACCGGTAATTATCATTAAATTGGTTAATTGATTATTAAAATGCACTTTGGTCTTAGTCCATATCATCTAAGCACAATTGTATTAGAAGTCTTAAGAGAAAGCAATGGAATTGGTTGGAATTGAACTAAGTGGCATTTATGTAAATACCACTTAGTTAAAGGGCACATTGGACCTTAAATGATATTTGCATGGACTTAAAGTATGGTTAGTAGAGATAACCATTCCAAATCATAATTTTTGAAGAAGAGAGAGCATAGGAACATGGAAAGAAAGAAGTTCATCATCTTCATATCTCCATTTTCGCAACCCTTGATACAGCTCCACTAAATCAGGTATATCTCTCAACTCGTAACTCCGATCGTAACGATTCTGGTCCCATTGGAAAGATAACGAATTTCTCTTTGATTTGCATCTATGGTTCGCATCTATAGCTTCTGTCTTGAAGGAGAAAAACGAGTTTAAAGTTGGGACATGCATGCTGAATGTGAAGAAGGAGGGGTTACGGGTTTGGTGAACTTGAAGGTGTAGTTTGTGTCAAGAAGATAGTCCAATGGCAGCAAGAACATGATCTCAACCTCTATTAATCCAAGGTGAGTCCTTAGATAGTGACTTGGGGAATTAGCATGCAAGGGTTAGAATTGGGGTTAGGGAATTGTGAGAATGATCCATGAATCTATGATGATAAAACATGATTATGTGATAATTGCTGGTAGTATGTGATTTAATTGATCAAATATGTGTTCTTATGATCATTTGCATGCTATAGATTGCTAAAATATAATGAGACTTGTAATTGGAATGTTATAGGTAATTGGATTGGGATTGGTTTAGGTTTGGGACTGTTTTAGAACCTTTATAATGCAGAAAATTCATTTCTGATACAGTGTAATCGGTTACGGGGTTTTGCGTAACCGGTTACGCTACTGAAAATGCATTTCTGGGCTACTTTTCGTGCTCGTAACCGGTTACGGATTTGGCGTAACCCGTTACGCTGGGTTAAAAGGGAAAAATCAGCAAACTTCGGAAATTCGTAACTTTCGGCTCGGGTATCAGAATTGCGCAAACTTTATATCGTTGGAAAGCTAGCGACGTGTACTTTCTAATAAAATTGGTCCCCAAACCAGAATGTTTGATTTGATAATAGTGGAACCCCACTTAGTGAATCAACGAATTAGTATTAGAATTTATGTCTCTATCATTCGATTAATAATTCACATGTTATGCGTGGCATATATTATCTATTACTTACTATGAATGTGACATCCATATTTGAGAATGTTATGCCATTATGTTTTATACATGAAAATCTATGGACTCCATCGTTTTGGTTAAACGATTGGATTGATTGCATTGTTTGTGACCTTGACTTTATGTCATATTTCTGTATGCTTGAATCGAAGTGGCCGGCAGGCTAGATTGGGACGCTGCTCTGACCGTGTAGTCTATGAGCCCTCCCGGACCGTGTAGTCCAATGGAATAACCCGTTCATGTGTATTGTTCGATATGGTGTGCATCTGAGCTACCGTTGCAGTGTGCTCGTGAGTTTCCGTACGGGGTTTTACTCACTTGGCGTTAACACACTTGCGTGCTCGGTATGGTGGGGTTATGCGGCCATGTAGGCTAATGCATAATGAGGTAACTCACCTCTAGTGAAGTCACGTAGACTAACACTAGGCTTTCGCCCGATGGGCTTAGGCGTCAAGGTGGCGGTTTGTACTCGGCGTAACTCACTAGCGTGAAGGAGGTTAACGGGACAATGACGCCAATTAGGCCAGGTCATCGCACGGCCATTTAGGCTTGTGTGGACTCGTTTAACCATCCTGAAGTGTGCTTGTACAAGTCCCTTGACAAATAGGCAGGAGGTTACTCATCGAGGATGCATTTATTCCATAATCCTAGCCGGGGTTGTTTACACTTCTGGATTCCCCGTATGTGGATGCGGGTTTGCATACTTGTTTGCTATACTACGTGTATTTGTTTGAGACAAGTCTAATGGTGGACGAGTCACTTGTTTGCTCCGTACTTGTACCGGATGTGAGGTTGAACCCCGGATCAATGGTGGATTCGGTTTTGTTGATGCATGTACCCTGTAGTACCGAGTGGACCCATAGGATAGGAGGACTCACTGAGATTTAGTAATCTCACCCCAATCAACTTATATTTTTTTCAGGTGCAGTTAATAGCGTTCGGTCAGTAACAGGTTTGGACTGAAGACTTGGAAGTGGTGTTGGCTCGAAGACCTCGTTGGTTTTGACATTCCGCTGTGCAAGATGTATTGAAGACTCATGTATTATGCTTCTTAGTAGAATTTCATGTTGTATTTTATATGGATCTTTCTATAACTATAGCTTTTGTATGTACTCAATATCAATTTTAACGTTTCATGCATAATATACTAGTCAGTTATGTATGGGGTGTTACATAAAAAAATGATTTATTAGTAGGTGTATGATGCTATTAAAGGCTACCATTGCTAATTCAATCATGAATAACACATTACCAAGTAAACGTGGGCACCATATCCAATGCTACATTTAATTCTGGCTGAGGATAATTTGGTCCATCCAACTTAATTTTCTCACAAAAGTAAAAATTCTTAATAAATGTGAAACTAGGAAAATTTGCTTAGTAGGTAAGATTATTTTTATAAGATGTTTCAATTCATGATGATGATTGAAAATGTTATAAGATGTTTCACTATTGGGTTTATTTCTTGAAACTATTGGACAATTAACATTTGAAGGCAACCTTTCATGGAAAAACGTAATATTGTCTTTCTTTTTTTTAGAACCTTCCAAACTGATATGTAGATAGGTACTTTCAATCACTATATTATCTATATATTATAACATTGCTTAAACTGTAATAACTTACCTATTCAATCACTATATATTATAACCATTGCTTAAGCTATGGTAACAACCATGCCTTTTTTCAATAATACTTCCAAGTTCTCAACAATCTTCCCAATTGCTTTAGAAGCGGCATGGCAACAACAACAACCTGCTGCAACAAGTAATACTTTCTTGCATTAAAATAAATTATATCATGATATGCAATCTTCAAATGGGGTGTAATAACGTAAATGCTTGCTCTGTTATCTTTTTTCCACCATGCATGTTGCTTATATTATATATAAATCGCACTGTATGATACTTATTTATGATGACATCTACACATTTATATACAATTATATGTAATATATATACTAAAGATGATAGAAATGAGAACTTAACTACTTCTATATGCAATTTGAAATCTAATTATTTTGCTGAGAATGAGTTGTGTCTTTAGTGTTTCATTCCACTGTTTTTGATTTAGAGGATAGAAATAGTTTATTTTTTGAAACCTTTATTTCTTTTTTATTATGTCTTTCATTCCTCTTTTTTTGATGCATGTTTATAAATAGAATAAATGACTATGATACTAATTAATGTATGATTATAAAAGATGTTAATATTTAGGGTAATAGTGCTTAGGAATTTAAAATTTAGTATTAAATAATCCAATTATTTTTAGGAAATTCTTTATACGATAGATATATAGTTTCTATATATATATATATATATATATATATATATATATATATATATATATATATATATATATATATATATATATATATATATATATATATATATATATATATATATATATATATATATATATATATATATATATATATATATATTTTTATTATAATATTAATAAGAAGTAAAAATTAATAAAATAACATAGATATACAATGTTAATCTCTTTGATTCTACACAAGACACAAACATAACCTTTCAAATTATATCCATTTCTTGTGTAATTATGACATGAAACAATCAAAACAAAACAATCTATATTTTTTTTGAACAAGTCATATTTTTTTCTACCAATGCAATTAAGATTGTTATAATCTTATTAATGTTTTAAAGTAATAAATGGTGAAAGAATTAATTAGTAAAGACATTTTTTAAAATAATTGTAGAGAAGGATTAGATATACGTGTATGTAAATATGTTTAAATTATAAAATACAATTTTCAAAAATAAACGATTATTTAATTATGGTCTTTAAAAAAAAAAACATAAATTTTGATATTCTAAACTTCCACATGGTTAAGTACATTCAACTACACTTTACAAATTAGATATTAAAACAATAAATCAAATATTTATCACTAATAAATATTAAAATAAAGAAATGAATTAAAGATAGGTAAAATATTTATATTCATAAACATAATTAAATATGAGATATGTATTTATTATTATTAAATAAATAAATCTGAAATAATTTGACAAATATTTTTGTGCTACGAATGTTTGGTTGATTTTTGGATCTATAAGCTTAAGTATTTTTTAGAGTTTCATAATTTTTTTAACGCAATATTAGTTATTTTGTATGTAATAATAATATTATAATTTTGCCTTAAAAATGAATATGTTTGAATTTATCATGTACAGTTGATTTTTTTATTTATATTTTTATATTCTATAAGTACCTTTGATGTTTTCTGTTTTCAACATTTTTAAATTTTTTTATTAACATTTTTAAATATATATTATTGATGTAAAATAATTTTAGTAAACAAAATTATATATGTGTAATCACCAGTACCGTGTGAGCGCACGAGTAATCGGGCCAAAATAAGTGTGAACGCATGGGTAACACATCAGTACTGTGTGAACGCACGGGTAACACATCAATATCGTGTGAATATACAGGTAAACAAGTCAAAATCCCTATGAATGAAAGTAAATATATCTAAATTAATGTATGAATCCAAACACAAGAAATTGTGTTGTTTTTTAATTAGAGTGAAGACCCATTTTGGTCCCTCACAAATATTACACGAGTCACTTCTGCTAATATTTTTCTCAAATCGATTTTTTCCTGCTTCTAAATTGGTTTTTTTTCATACTTTTAAACCGTGACTGGACTGACACGTTGGATTTTTTTATTTTTTATTTTTTAAATACTAAATTATTTTTTATTTTTAATTTCATTTTTAAACAGTTATCAATGAATAATACCAAAAAAGCCAAAATTACTTTTTATTTTAAATTTAAAATTGTTTAAGATTAACCACATGGGTCTGAGTACAACTCCTCATAAGAAACAATTTTGGCTTTTTTATATTATTAATTTATAATTGTTTAAAAATGAATTTAAAAATAAAAATCAATTTAGTATTTAAAAAATGAAAAATAAATAAAATCCAACGTGGCAGTCCAGTCACGGTTTAAAACTTTGAAAAAAAATTAACAGAAGGACTTATATGATCCGGTTAAATTTTATAAGGGATTAAATTGGGTCTATTTTATTGTGAAGGACTAATTTGACTCGTGTAATATTTGTGAAGGACCAAAATGGGTCTTCACTCTTTTAATTATTTATGTATCTATTTTTTTTAATTATTTTAAATTTAAAATACAATAACTTATAAGATAATATATGAATAATTAAAATATATATTATTAATATCTTAATATATTATTAATATCTTACTTTTCAAAAGTAAAAAATTGATACAATTTAATATATATATATATATATATATATATATATATATATATATATATATATATATATATATATATATATATATATATATATATATATATATATATATATATATATATATATATATATATATATATATATCTTTCATTTCAAAATAATAAACTATTATGGTAAAACAATTTTGATTTAATTAACTTATATATTTATCTCTGACTATTTATTTATTTTTTCTTTTGTACCATTATTTTTAAATATTTTTATTTTATTTGAATTTCAAAACCAAATGGTGACAATTCCGCGGTCAAACCAATTCATAGTTGCAAATGTACGGGTAACACGCCAGTATTGTGTGAACGTACGGGTAACACACTAGTACCGTGTGAGCGCACGGGTAATCATTCTAAAATCCGTGCAAACGCACGTGTTATTATATTTTTTGTACAATTAAAAAAATAAACATAAAAATAATGTCTTGATCCAAACACGATATAAATATTTTGTTTTAACCACAACTCTATTGAGAATAACATTTCAATTTATCTGTTTTGCACAATTGTTTTTTAAGTGAATGTTTAATATTTTTTCTTAACAACGATTGATTTAATTAACTTAATAATTATTTTTTACTACTTTTTTTCCTATTTTACAATTAAATTAAAATATTTCTATTTTATTTGAATTTCAAAATTAAACCGGTGACAATTCCGTGCGTACCACATCAGTACCCGTGCGGACGCACGGGTTTTCCACTAGTCTATTATAAAGAAACAAAACTTATTTTAATGCAGTGATAAAACTTTATGTTATGTGTACTAATTAAATAAAATGATAATAAATAATTGTAGAAATGTTAAAAGGATGATAAAAATAAAATTATCTTTTTCATAACAAATTTATGTATTTTTCTATCATAATTGTCTCATGTTCTTTTATCAAAAATAAATAGTTATGATAACGTTTAATCATAAAAAACACTAACAATTTTTGATAAATTATTTTTTATATATAATTTTATTATATTTTAATAATAGTTTAATTATACTTAATATATTACTAAAATTTTAAAAAGAAACATAAATTTAATAACAACAACCACGTAAATTTTGAATATTAAAAATATAATTATATTTAAAAAATTAAATGTTTGAACATTAAAGTAAAATTTTGAATACCAATTTCAGAATATAAAACATATAAATTTATTATGTATAATGTATAATGCATTTATAAATATTGAAACAAATGATGAATAAATTGTTATAAATGTTGATTAAAAAGGCATGTATAGATTAAAAATTAAAAATCAAATGCTATGATAAATTAAATCTAAAATAAAAAATTAAGAAAATTTCATTATATGCTTTTTATTCATATTTATTAAAATAATTATTTAAATAGTTAAATTTATTACTTTCATAAAATTATTTGTAACTTATTCCCATTTATAAAAACAATTATAGTTTATTCAATTTATAAAATTAATTATATAAATAAATTTTTATCTTTTATCATTATTTTGTATGGTTACCATTTATCATTAAAATTTCATGACTATCATTTAACATTTCTATAAAAATTTAAATAATATTAAAATATATTATATCTCAAATAAGGATCTAAGTAAAATTACAAAATGATTTATATTCTTATATTTTTATAATAATAAATTAAATATTTAACCTTAGATTTAAATAAGTTATAACTTGTAGTAAGCAGAGTAGTCGTAGTTTTTTTAATTACTTTATTTCTTATGTTTAATATTTCATAAAAATACATCATGTTTAATATTTTTTAGTAACTATTATTATTTTCTTGTTGTTAATTCATTAAAATAGTTTGTTATTTTAAATTTACAGTAATTAACATACACAAAAATAACTAAAAAAGATATTGAAATAATTGTTTTATTAACCTAATTTGGATATAAAATAAATTGTATGACTTGTATTAAAAATTTAAATAATTATTTTTGTTCATTATTACCCATCTATCACATAGATAAAATCGTAATAATTATTTATTATAACCGTTCAAAAAAATTCAAAAATCATAATAAATATAAATAAACTAAAATTGTAATAATTACCTAAAAAAAATACTATGATACTATTATATACATTATTTAGTACACTTATTATAAATTTTTAATTTTCATTAATCATAAATGATAACCATAAATAATTTTAAATAGTAATTGTAAGTTAAAAATAAATAATTAAATTTATTAATTATGTTAAAATTTTATTTATAGGTTTTATATAAATAGTTTTCAAACTAAATACTTTTCTTTCCAAAACAACTATCTTGAAAAAGTAAATTGTAATTTTTTTTCATGTTTTTATGTTAAAATTAATAAATAGTTTTTCATTATAAATTTACAGTAGTTATCACAAAAAAAAATTATATCTTTTTTGAATTAATTGTTTTATTAACATAATTTGGATATTACAATAAATTTTATGACATTTATTAAAAATATAAATAATTATTATTGTTCACTATTAACCACCTATCAAATAGATAAAATCGTAATAATTATTTATTATTACCTTTAAAAATCATAAATCATAATAAATATAAAAAATTCTAATAATTACCTAATAAAATGTTATGATACTATTATACACATTGTTTAATACACTTATTATATATTTTTAATGTGCATTATTTATAAATGATAACCATAATATTAAGAATTGAACAAATAGTTTTAAATAGTAAATTTAATTTTCAAATAAAAATCATTAATTAAGGTCAATTTTTATTTTCATGTTTTAAATAAATAATTTTCAAACCTATAAATAAAATTGAAAACCTTTAAATAAAAATTTAATGAATTTAATAATTTTCAAAAGTATTGCTTGACAATAAAAATTGATTTATAACTAAATCAGAAGTATTGATTGACAATACAAATTGACTTATAACCAAATCTGAATTATTGATTAGTTTTCAATTTTTTATTTTTATGTTAAAATCGTTAAAAAAAATGGTTTTAAATTTTGAGTTATATGATACATGTACCATAAAGTTTTTTTATATATTGAAATTAAAATAAATAAAAAAACCCGTATTCTCACAACTTCATTATACCATACAAAGAAAACACTTCATATTCTAATACACTCTTCTCATACTCCATACACAAAATTCCATCAATTTAAACCAATACTATAATTTTATCATCCTGCACATTTAAACTGTTTCATTAACATAACACAAAACATGAACACAAAAACAAAACCACATATCAGTACAAACTTTTTCAAACAATATGAGTTCATAAAGTTTGGGCTTTTTTTTACAAACAAACTCAGAAAACTCACACAACAGTAAGCAACCTGACAACATCTAAACAACAACAACCACCACAATTCAAATCAAAAGAAATAGAAGAGGAATGGAGAAAGCTATTTCTGAATCCACTCGACTGGCCTCCAACAACATTGTTGACTGTCACGCTCATTCTGATGCCGTAGAATGTTGTGGTTACAACTAACACTTCATAGTGTAAGATATATTACTGTTAAGAGTCCCACATCAGACAATAAATGGCCTGAACATGTCCTTATAAGTGGGGACAATCCTCACCCTACAAGACGGTTTTTGTAGGGATGAGTTAGGTCCAACCACACTTCTTAACATGGTATCAGAGCCTCGTTTAAGATCCGGTGGGCCACCTTCTATGGTTTCCGCTATCGGGCCACCCATCATTTATTTCCATGCTCCAGTTGTCTAGTCCTGGGCGTGAGGGGGTGTGTTAAGAGTCCCACATCGGACAATATATGGCCTGAACATGTTTTCTTAACATGGTATCAAGCCTCGTTTAAGATCCGGTGGGCCACCTTCTAAGGTTTCCGCTATCGGGCCACCCACCATTTATTTCCACGCTCTAGTAGTCTAGTCTTGGGTGTGAGGGGGTGTGTTAAGAGTCCCACATCGGACAATAAATGGCCTGAACATGTCCTTATAAGTGGGGACAATCCTCACCCTACAAGCCAGTTTTGTAGGGATGAGTTAGGTCCAACCACACTTCTTAACAATTACAATGATGTTAAGCCGGTCAGTTTGGAGTACTGACCGATCGCAACATGTTCCGGTCTATGTTAAATATAACCTTGTAAAAACATGTGATTGTTGATCCGTAAATATGAAATTTTATTATAACAATATATAAAAATAGACAAGGATAAGTTGGAACCTAATACTGAAAAGGTATCTATAAGTTGGAACCTAATACTGAAAAGGTAAAATCAAAATAGATGAACAGCAAAATCAAAAGCTGATATTAAAGCAAAGCAAAATGTTTCAAATAAGCTCATCATACCTAATGTGAAAGGGGATCAAGGTAGAAATCTACTAAAAAAAATCAATCTTCATATTCCTAACTACATACCCATCAAACTACAGTTTACAAAACACATAGAGTACATTAATGCTCAGAAGAATACTAATTAACCTGACAAAACCTATTTTCATCAGATATACTGGTTGCACAAATTTTTGGTATATTTATATACCAATATCACAGTAACCATAATAACCAAAAGGTGTAGACGAAACTATCCAGTTCATATATGAAGAGCATGATAAGTAACATAGATAATGCACAAACCCTTTCAACTATTGAAGTAACTTCCTCCAATCTCTTTACACTATTTTTCTCTTTTGATTGTTCTCACGTTACTCCCGATTTCCACCATTTGATGTTCCTTTCTTTAGTGTCTATTTGTCAAACAATAAGAATATACCAATTTCATCCAACCACCATGTGAAGCTTCCACTGTAAGATATGAGTTTCCAAATACAATGCACCAATTAGACACATTCATTAAACTATAACTACAAATATCTAAAGTATAAATAGCCAAAAAATGAAAGATAATTGAAAATCTACTTCAAAATAGGAGCAATGACAAATAGCCAAATAGAATTATATCAACCCACACACAAATAAAACTGTACCACAAAATAAAAGTTGCAGAAACGATTTTGAACTGCAGAAACGATTTGAAAATGGTTCAGTGGCAAGAGCAATAAATCAAAGTAGTGAGTAAATTTTGTGGTTTGATAGAAGAACCTTCATGTTGAAGTGTTGATTTGGATCTCACAAGTGTCTTCACAGAGCTTAAAACCCTAAAACGAAATAACAAAATCCATGGGTTTAGCAAAAAAATAAATTTGTAAAACCCTTCAAGAACAACAAATAGATTAAAATTGAAAAAATAAACAAAGGGACTCATCGGTGGTGTAGAGTCACGCGAACAGAAGAAATGGAAGAGGGAACAAAATTGGCAATGGTGGAAAGAGATTCAACAACGACGGTGGTCGGATTTTAACATTACGACGAAGGAAAACACAATGTTCTTCCTTGTTTCGTTCACCTTTGATGCAATAGTTTTTGGAATGTTGGTGTTCTTCTTATTCCATTTGATGAATGCATTGTTTTATTTCGATAGTGCCAGAGATAAAGTGGGAATATGCATTGAACCAAGAGAGAATTAATGTGTCACATGGAAAATGTAAATGGCTTTTATTTTTTCTATGTAACCGTTTGAATATTGAATAAGTATTACAATTTAAAATTTGAAATTTGAAATTCAATTTAAAGTAGAACATATTCTTAAAATGACATTTAATTAAATCAAATTAAAAATAGTAAGGAAAATTAGGAGAGTGACACATCACCCGTATTAAATGCCAAAATAATGGTATTGAGTTATTTTGCCAAAAGTCATTTTTACCCATGGAATAAGAACAGTTTTAATTGTTTTATCAGAGGGTTTGATTTGTAATTACCAGGTACTTTACTTTTTAATATTTATAATAGATAATAGATATAATAGACTTCAAATGGATTAGTATAGCTTTTAATAATAATAATAATAATAATTATTATTATTATTATTATTATTATTATTATTATTATTATTATTATTATCAAGTTTCTTTTAATAAATTGACAATAAATAAAATTCAATAATTTGATAATTAAAGAGAATATTTTAGTAACTCTAAATATAAATTTATCATAATGAAAAAATTTACTATTAATTTAAATATTTTCGTAAATAATAATGAAAAAGATATTTAATATATTTTTTAATTTTATTTGTTTTTTTTAGTTCAATAATTTAAGTGATAAGTAATATTTTTACTTTATTTCTAATTGGTGTTCAAAATATGCTTTTTTTTCAACTAAAGCGGCAATTTTTTTTCAAATTTAATGATAAACATTATTTTACACTTTAATATATTTAATATTATTCAATAGTATGTCTATAATGTATTATGGATAATTTAAACTTTAAAGATTCATGTAAGTAAATAAATTTGTTTTTGTTCATTATGTCTAATCAATGTCACATTTTTTAGAGACTCAATGTTGAGATGTTTAAAGTTCACATCTTCTAAAATTAGTTATTTGTGAAAAATATTAAAATTAATTATTTAACTAATACAATAATAAATAATTGTTTGTGACATATGCTTTTAAAAATATAAAATTTTAACTTTAAAATTTATAATTTGGTTAACTAATTTTTTTTATAAAACTAATATTTTTTAAAAACTAAATCAATTGACTATAGTAATATTTTAAAATTTAATAAAAGCATTTATATTAATTGATAATGAGACTGGTTTTTTTTCCCTTCATTATTTGTTACAATAGTGTCGTATTATTTGTTTATCAAGCAAATATTTATAAAAAGTTAAGTGAGCATTGGAACATGTAATTGAGTTAGGGATGATCGTATCCGAACCAATCCAAAAGGAAAACCGCAAACCGAATTAATCCAAACCGAAAACCGCAAAAATCGTGTTTGGTTTGGATGGTTTTGGATGACTTTTGGGTTGAGCCGCGCGGTTCGGTTCGATTTGCGGTTTTCATTTCACAAAACCGAACCGAACCGAACTGCATATTTAACTAAACTTTTGAATTTCTATAATTAATTTATTATATTTCCAATCCAATTATAATATTATACATTCACGTTACGTGACTCACTATTCCTTCATTCTTCCTTCCTATTCAACATTTCAACTTCATTTTGTGATTTCTCTCTAACTCATTCTAGAGAAGCATTTGGTGTATATTTAGTACTGATGATATTTAGTCCTGAAGTTGTTGTATTAATATTTAGAACTAAAGTTATCCTGATACTTGTATATGTAGTATGTAGTTTATTAGTATGAAAAATTGTATATAGTATGAAGTATGAAAAATTGAAGTTATATTAGTAATTTAGTATGTAGTATATGTAAAATACATGGTATGATACTGTAAAATACATGATACTGATACTTATATGGTAGTAATTTTGGTGTAAATTACATGTATGGAAGAGTGAATTATTTTGGTGTAATTAGTATGAAAAACTTCTTTTGTATGGTACTGTAATATATGTATGGAAGAATGAATTATTTTCCTTTTTCTTTTTATTTCAGTAAATTTTTGTTTTATGGTGTAAACCGCGGTCCACCGAACCGATCCTAACCGCATTGGTTTGGTTTGGTTTGGATGACTTTTTAAAAATTAACCGAACCAAACCGAACCACATGCATTTTTATTTCGCGGTTAGGATGACTTTTATGCTCAAAACCGAACCAAACCGCACCGCGAACTCTCCTAAATTGAGCTATTCATACTGAATGTGAATTAATTTGATAGAAGTATGTCTTTAAAGTTTGATAGAAATATACATTTATGATGGTTTCAAAATATCCTATATTCATATTTTTGCTCAATGAATTTATTGTTAATATTGTCCAATGTTCCATTAAGTAGCTGACCCATGCTTATATCTGATGCAAATACATATTATTTTATTAATATTTTTTTCAAAACTGATCATTTCAAACATTTATAGCATCTAATTTCCTTCCATGCTACAGCAGAATGACTTTCAACTAATTCTCTCTTCATGGTGTTGTTTTCAAAATCCTTAGCTTAGTTGTATGGAGTCTCCAAATGAACATGGTAAAATTTTAGTTAAATCATTATATCTATGAACTTTATAGTCTAGAGGTTCCTGTTAAAATTTGTACTAATCATAAAGGTGTATTTCAACCAACTTGGTACAAAAGAAAGGTTATATATCAAAAGGCTGAATATGAAAAGTGATAGGACATGACTACTATTTGATGGCTAAGCTAAAAAGTAGTACTAGCTGGTAGATGTAAGATATTATAATATCTATCATATCTTCGTGTCAGTAACTTTTTGAAACTAGCGGAATATCTCTTGCTTTCATGTTCACTCTATTTTCAAATCTATATCTCTAATGTGTCTCATCTTAAAAACTATAAGACCATGTACAATGGTTTCAACACTCAACACCCACTTTTTCAACTCCCAACACTCCACATCATTTTCTCTTTCTTCCACCTAATAACTCAACACCCATTCAACTTTTACCCTCTCCAATGGTTTTTCACTCAACACCCTACCCCACCACTTTTTATTTTCATATTCTTATTTAAATTTTATTTTTATTTTTATGATTACATAAAATTACAATTATCGATTAAAATTAAATTAAAATAATAAATACTTAATAATTTATTTTTTAATTTTTTGTAATAAAAACAAAATTTATTTAAATAATTGGATACGATACAAATCATCTTAAATTAATTTAAACTACAACACACAATTAACGTAATTATTACGTTACAAATCATTTAAAATGCAATACAACACACAAGTAACGTAATTAACTTCAAAATAAACACTAATAGAAAGATAATAATAAGATTAAGATAGTGAAAAACTTGGTTTTTTTTCTGTGTCCAAATCAAATGAACCAAGTCTCTATTTATAGAGAAAAAAATCATGAATTTTGGTAAAAAAAAATAAAAAAAAATTAATTTGCAACGAAATAATTGAGTTCAAAGTATTAAATGGATAAAAATCTGGCCAGCCAATCAGCCGCTGCCACATGCGCCCCTGCGTCAGTGTACATTGTGTTGAGTTTTCTCAACATCTCTCTCCTCCAACACACACTCAACACTACTCTAAACACCCATTGCACATGATTTTGCCATGTTGAGTTTAAATAAACACACTCATTGCACATGGTCTAATACTCTTTTTTTTTTTTTAAATTGTGTTGGTTCTTGGTTATGGTTGTCTTTTAACTTCTACTGGCAACAAAGATGAATAATAAAATGAAAACAAAATAGAGAGACTGCATTGCTCAGTTGGAAAAAAAGAAGAAATATACTGTGTTATAATATTAATAAATGCAGAAAATATGGAATTCAGACAGCATTGTTGATATACACTTTTATTTATTATTAGCAAATGACACGTGATATTAGGGTTTGCATGTGATGCATGACCATGGTGCATACCATAAGCTAGCTTGTATTAGAATAATATTTCTGCATGTTAGTTAGATAGTTTGTTATGGCAGTTATTGCAACTGTATCTAAGACAGTTATACTTAGATGCTGTATATAGCATATTGTATCTTGTATGATAACTCAATCAATGAATGATACTTTCTCTTCTTCTTCTTGTTCACTGAACATTCTTTCTTTTCTTTGTTCTCCATCAATGGAGTCACGCATGTGCTATGATGGTATCAGAGCGGGTTGCTCCCGTTCTGTTTCCGCTGCGATTTGATTTGAAGCTTATGCTTCATGTTTCTCTTTTCTTCAGTGAGTCTTTGCATTCACGAAGATCTTGATTCTTTCATTCATTGATTCATCCTTTCTTTGCACCATTCCTTCTAATGGCTGGGAAGAAGAACAACAACCAGTTTCAGGATCAACTCGATCCATACTATGTCCATCCATCAGAGAACTCCTCTACGGTATGTGTTACACCACCCTTATCCGGAGATAATTACCATGCATGGTCCATGAAGATGAGAAGAGCCTTGGCCATGAAAAACAAGTTTCAATTCGTAGATGGAACAATAGAGGTTCCAGATAGTGATAATTTGAACTATGTTGCATGGCAGAGGTGTAACAATCTAGTGCACACCTGGATTATCAATTCGATAACGCCTTCAATAGCGCAGAGTGTGGTGTTCATCGAGAATGTCGTGGATGTGTGGAATGATCTTCGATATCGTTTCATGAGAGGAGATAAGATACGTGTTGCACAATTGTATCAAGAAATCTCAAACTTGAAGCAAGGAAGCAAAAAGATTTCTGATTACTTCACGGAATTGAGAAGCTTATGGGAGGAACTCGATCAATACAGGCCAATGCCAAGCTGCACGTGTCCTGTACCTTGTGCTTGCCTTGCAATGAGAAATAGCAGAAGCTTTAGGGCAGAAGATCGTATAATTCAATTCTTGATAGGGTTGAATGAAGAGTACCATGGAGTTGTGTCTCAAGTGCTGCTGATGGAACCTTTGCCTCAAATAAACAAAGTGTTTTCCATGGTCTTGCAGCAAGAAAGAAAGATCTGTGGCACTGGAGGGATTTTGTCCGGAGGTAGCACTGTAGACGAAGGTAGTGGCATGATAAATGCTGTTGATAGCACGAAGCAGTTTGGTAAAGGAAGAGGCAATAGTGCAATAGTTAAGAGCAATGGAAATAATGGTGCAGGAAGAGGCAAGAGTAATTCCAAGGTGTGCACACATTGTGGCAAAATTGGCCATGTTATTGATACATGCTACAAGAAGCATGGCTATCCTCCTAATCCTAGTCGAGGGACAACACACATCAACCAAGTAGAAGCAACTGGAGATGAAGCATCCATGAAATCCAATGATAGTGGAAATTTGACTTTGACAAAGGAGCAATACAATAGCTTGATGATGCTGCTTGAGAAGAATACAGCTTCAGTCAATATGGCAAAGGGAGGTAAATCTTATATTGCTAGTTTCAATGTTGATAATGCTGTTAGATGGATTTTGGATACGGGTGCCACACATCACATATGCAATAAACTTGATTGGTTCTTAAAACATGATAAGATTAGTCTTATTATTGTAAACCTTCCTAATGGAAATTCCATATCCACCTCTATATGTGGGCAAGTCAGGATTTCCAAAGAGTTTATTATTCAAGATGTATTATATCTACCACAGTTTGAGGTCAATTTAATATTTGTCTCAAAACTCTGCAAAGAGCAAGATTGCAGTTTGGTTTTTGAATCTAACAAATGTATCATACAGGAAAAGAAAGATTTGAAGAGGATTGGTTCAACTAGTGAGCTGAATGGATTATACTACCTGGAGGCTCAACCATACTCAGCGAATAGAGCTCAGGATACAGGCTTTGTTTCAAGTATTTTTACAAAAAGGAAAGAGGAAACTTCACCAGCTATCTTGTGGCATCTACGGCTGGGACATTTGTCACATGACAGGATGCAATGCATGAGCAATGTATATATCTATATCCCTAGTAGTATTCATAAGGCTTGCGATGTATGTCAACAAGCTAGACAAAAGCACTTATCTTTTCCTGTTAGTAGCAGCAATGCATGTAATTCTTTTGATATAATACATGTTGACATATGGGGACCATTTAATACAATCTCTGTGCATGGGTTTAGATACTTCCTAACTATATTAGATGATCATAGTAGACATGTGTGGGTTGTGATGATGAAATCTAAGATGGAAGTTGGTGACAAGTTAATGGAGTTTGTCAACATGGCTAAGACACAGTTTAATAAACGAATTAAGGTTGTGCGAAGTGATAATGGCCCTGAATTTTTGATGGGAAAGTTTTATGCCTCAAAGGGCATTATTCATCAGAAAAGCTGTGTGTATACACCTCAGCAAAATGGCCGGATTGAGCGGAGACACCAACATATTCTCAACATAAGCCGTGCCCTTATGTTTCAGTCAAAACTGCCAAAGAAATTCTGGTCATATGCTATCATTCATGCTGTTTATCTCATCAACAGGATTCCTACAAAAATCCTGGGTAACAAATCTTCTTTTGAGGTCATGTATGGCTCAATACCTGACTTGAGCTCTCTTAGAGTTTTTGGATGCTTGAGTTATGCATCCACTCTTCCAACTAATAGGCATAAGTTTGATGCAAGAGCACGCAAGTGTGCTTTCTTGGGACATAAGCAAGGTATGAAGGGCTTTGTTCTTTTAGACATTGCAACTCAAGACATATTTGTGTCCAGAAATGTGAAGTTTTTTGATATGATCTTTCCTTTTTCTACATCCTCTGATGCACACAGTCCTACAGATATATATGTTGGCACAGGTACGCACGAAAGTGAGCTTATTCCCTCAGTTCCACATGTCTCCAATGCTTGCCAAGATCTCAATGCTGAGATCCTTCATGATTCGGATGATGCTTCAATTTCTGAAGCGATATCCTCTGGTGATGAGTCTGCACAGCTCACTGCAAGCATTGAGCCTCCAACACACATTGAGTCTGAGCCCATCATTACCTCTGAAGCTTCCCCTTCTGGTATTGCTCCTCCACCTTCTCTTACACCTGAGCAAAATAGAAGACCAAGCAGGCTGACCCGGGCTCCTGCTCATCTGAAAGACTATGTGTGTGATTCCAACAATGTCACTTGCCAATATCCTATTGAAGAATGTCTGTCCTTTTCCAACATATCACCTGGTCACCAAGCCTATATCCTTGCTCTTTCTTCTGAGGTCGAACCAAATAATTACCTGACTGCCTCTAGAGATTCTCGATGGGTTGCAGCCATGCAGGCTGAAATTGATGCACTTAATAACAACCATACATGGGATTTTGTTGATTTGCCTCAAGATGCATCCACTATTGGCAGTAAGTGGGTTTACAAAATTAAGAGGCAAGCTGATGGTTCTATAGAGCGATTCAAAGCCCGTCTTGTTGCTCAGGGGTTCAACCAAACTGAAGGTTTGGATTACCTTGAAACGTTTTCTCTGGTTGCCAAGCTAACCACTATTCGTGTGCTACTTGCTTTGGCAGCAATCCATGGTTGGCATCTACATCAACTTGATGTAAATAATGCTTTCTTACATGGGGATTTAAATGAAGCAGTTTACATGAGGATCCCTAAAGGTGTTGTAGCTCCAAAACCGGGTCAAGTGTGCAAACTCACTAAATCGCTTTATGGGCTAAAACAGGCTAGCCGGCAATGGTTTGAGAAGTTAACAGCATTTCTCAAGAATCAAGGCTTCAAGCATGCTACTGCGGATCAAACTCTCTTTATAAGGTCCAGTTCCACCTCTTTCTTAGCTTTGCTCGTATACGTTGATGATATAATTCTTGCTGGCACATCATTGGACGAGTTTGCTGTTTTAAAACAAGCTCTACATCAAACTTTCAGAATCAAGGATTTGGGAAACTTAAAGTTCTTTTTAGGCCTTGAGGTTGCACGTTCCTCCAAAGGTATCACTCTTTGTCAACGGAAATATTGCTTGGAATTACTTAATGATGCTGGTTTAACTAGATGCAAACCTGCCTCTACTCCCTTGGACGCTTCAGTTCGTCTTCACCAAAACAATGGTGATTTGCTTCCTGATGTGACTGCATATAGAAGGCTTGTTGGGAGGCTCATTTACCTCACCACAACTCGCCCTGACATTGCCTTTGCTACACAGCAATTGAGCCAATATATGAGTGCTCCCACTGAGACACATTATAGAGCTGCAACACGTGTGCTTCGATATCTGAAGCGTTCTCCTGCTCGTGGTGTTTTTCTTTCAGCTACATCTGACTTGCAGATCCTTGGTTTCAGTGATGCTGATTGGGGTGGCTGCATTGACACACGACGTTCCGTTTCCGGTTATTGTTTCTTCATTGGTAATTCCTTAGTCTCTTGGAAATCCAAGAAACAACAAACTATCAATTGTTCTTCCACCGAAGCGGAGTATCGAGCACTGGCGTCTGCTACTCGTGAGCTTCAGTGGATGTGCTTCCTTTTGCATGATCTTCATCAACAACCTTCCAGACTACCAGTTTTATACTGCGACAACCAAAGTGCTATACAAATTTCGTCGAATCCGGTGTTTCATGAGAGAACTAAGCATCTGGACATTGATTGCCATTTAGTACGTGAGAAGCTTCAAGCTGGAGTTATGCGTCTCCTTCCTGTGCGGTCTCATGAACAAGCTGCGGATGTCTTCACCAAAGCACTTGGTCCTCGCCTTTTTCATGACTGTTTGGGCAAGCTTGGCTTGGTCGACATTTACCAACCTCAAGCTTGTGAGGGGGTATTAGCAAATGACACGTGATATTAGGGTTTGCATGTGATGCATGACCATGGTGCATACCATAAGCTAGCTTGTATTAGAATAATATTTCTGCATGTTAGTTAGATAGTTTGTTATGGCAGTTATTGCAACTGTATCTAAGACAGTTATACTTAGATGCTATATATAGCATATTGTATCTTGTATGATAACTCAATCAATGAATGATACTTTCTCTTCTTCTTCTTGTTCACTGAACATTCTTTCTTTTCTTTGTTCTCCATCAATGGAGTCACGCATGTGCTATGATTTATTACTACCCCTCTGGTCCCATTTATAAGAAAATATTCACTTTTGAGATACATTGAATAAATAATGTATCTGGACAAAATTGTCCAGATACATTATTTATTCAATGTATCTAAAAAGAAAATCTTTTCTTATAAATAGAACCTCACGTCTCAGTATCATAATTATATTCAAATCTCGGTATAACAAATATTTTCATTTGATTGCATGTGTAATATGTATGGGCGGGTTCGGTAACTACTGGGTCAAATTTTCCAACCCGACCCGCCTACTTAAACCCATGTTAAACTGAACAAATTAATATGATAACTCGTTAAACCGTTGTCACCCGTCCGTGTTCATTTTTACATTTAGTTTATGCGATTTTAGACAAGTTGCGGGTATTTGTAATTTGTCCACCCCTTTCTATATATAAAGTACATATAGTATTTGATAATTTGTCTACTGAAATGAACATAAGGGACATTTACTTTTTCTATGCATTTTGTTTGTTGTGAATATTTTTTATGACAATCAATAATATAAATTAAATTTGACCATATCATAACTTATATATATATATATATATATATATATATATATATATATATATATATATATATATATATATATATATATATATATATATATTTTGGAAAGAATATGTAGAGATTTATTCTAAAAACATAGTGCAATACAAGGCGATCGCTTGGATCCAGCCATCAAGCAACCAACAAGTACAAATAGCCTAGTTTAACATTAGACTAATAATATGGGCCTTGAGTCTAGGGGAAAGCCAACGACGATACACTATTTTGTCAATAATGTCCTTAATGACATGCTTCCTATCCGTCACTTTACCAAAGCAAGCATTGGTGCGATACAGCCAGATGCCATAAACAGCTTCAGTCGCTACTAACTTGTACAGAGCTGCCCTCCAACCTTTACCTTTGCAAATCTTAGTGATCCATCCTTAAATATTAAATTAAAACAATTATTTTTATTCAATTTAAATATTTGAAATTTCACGGATAACACATGGATAACCTGGTCAAAATCCGTATGAACGCACAAATTATTACATTTTTTGTACAATTAAAAATAAAATAAAATAAATATATTTAAAATAATGTGAACCGAACACGAGAAAAATATGTTGCTTTTTAATTATTTATATATCTAATATTTTTATTTTGAAATTATTTTTAATTTTAAATACAATAATTTTAAAGATAATATATAAATAATTAAAATTTATATTATTACTGCCTTTTTTTAAAAATCAAAAATTGATACAATTTTGTTTTTAGTTTAAAAATAATAAACTATTTAATTAAAACGATTTTGTTTTTTATTAACACTTTTTGACACACCAATACTATATAATTAACACACCAGTACTATTTAATTAAAAATAATAAACTATTTAATTAACACGTCAATACTAAGTAGTATTATTTGTTTACCAAGCAAATATTTGTTAAAAGTTAAGTGAGCATTGAAACATGTAATTGAGCTATTCATACTGAATGTGAATTAATTTGGTAGAAGTATGTGGGAAAAGTTTGATAGAAATATACATCTATGACGGTTTCAAAGTATCCAATATTCATATTTTGGCTCTGTGAATTTATTGTTAATACTGGACAATGTTCCATTAAGTAGCTGACTCATGCTTATATCTGATGCAAGTGCATATTATTTTATTAATACTTTTTTCAAAACTGGTCATATCAAACATTTATAGCATCTCATTTCCTTCCATGCTACAGCTCTTGAATGACTCTCAACTAATTCTCTCTTTATGGTGTTGTTTTTTTTTCGGCTCGTAGATATGTTTGGTTTGATTGTGTTCACTCCACTATTGTTAAAGACTTCCTTTTAGATAAGGAGGGTGTTCCTAGAATTAGACTTTGCAATCTTTAGGGGTTTTGGTTTTGTCCCCCCTCTTTTTGTGTACTTGGTTTTCTTTTTAATATATTCTTCAGTTTAAAAAAAAAAAAATCCTTGGCTTAGTTGTACGGAGTCTCCAAATGAACATAAAAATTTAGTTAAATTATTATATCTATGAACTTTATAATCTAGAGCCAGAGGTTCCTGTTAAAATTTGTACTATTCATAAAAGTGTACTAGTAACAAACCCGTGCAAACGTTCGCACGGGTACTGATGTGTTACGCGCATTTGTTATCAAAATGTATTAAGAATTAAAAAATTATTTAATAAAAAAAATTATTATTTAAAAAAAAGATTAGTACGTGTTTATAATTTTTTATATATACAAATATTTTAAATAACAATATATATTTTATCGTATATAAATATTATTTTTATTTAAATATTATTTATAAAAATATTTAAATCAATAGTAAACATGTTTCCACTAACCGAAAGAGCTTCCATGAAACTAAACAATTATGATGCCAATTTTGTTACAATCAACCAAACACTAAATACTTAACTTAATTCATACACCATCAATTTGTCATTAGAAAAAAAATCCATTTATATCTTAAATTACTTGGTATAAGATGGAGCAATTTAACGATAGAATAATTTGCATTTTAGTTTTGTCGACAGTAGGATTGAGATGGAACTATAAATTTTAAAAACAAAAGATATTATGAATAGAAAAGAGCCATTGTATTTTTTTTTTAAGAAAAAAAATTCTTCTTAAAATAAGCATTTTAATAATAAATTTTTCATCAAATAGATTAAATGAACATATCACTATTTCTGAGTGTATTACTGGCCATACAAATTTTACAATAATAAATTTGATGTATACAATATTCAATCTATATATTAAATATATAAATATATCACAATAACTCTAACTCTTAACTTTACATTAGATTAGTCCAAATGATCAAGAATTGTTTCATATATGAAGATCACATTTACATCACTTCTCACCATCTTTAAAATAATAGCAAGTTATATTCAATATATGGTATCACACATTCTTATATAAAAAGCATCATACTACTTGTAAATCTAATCTAATATATCTTATCTTTCACCTTCTATCTCAAATTCTATCAAATATTATGGAGAAAACAATATTTTGATTCCATTATGGATCACATTTAGAGACAGAATTAAAGTCTTCATAGCCTAGTGAAAACATCTTTTGGAGGATCCTTGGTATTGTTTGTTAGAGAAAGTTTAATACTGATTTTTTTTTTCATTTTGAATAGCACAAGAAAACTTTGATCAGACGCCATATTAAAGAAACCAAGATTTGCACCTTTCATGTGAGGTCCCATGCCCTAAACACAACACATCATTAATGACATGTTATATCATAGACATAATATTGTGAAAAACGATACCAATAACAAAGTATAATAGGAAATTAGGGAGGATAAGAAGAACACAAGAATTGGTTATAACTGCTATTCTTTCACTTACTCTTAAAACAATATTACAAGTTTACAAGAATAACAAATAACCTCCCTCACCCTAAATTAGGATTTGCAGCTTAGCAATGATGAGAGACTAGTATGCTATTTATAATAAAACCTAACATACTAACTAATGGGTTTTTTCATCAAGGCTCATTACACAAGCCAACTTAATACACAAGCTAACTTAACAAATTAGGTTTAAACACTAAACCTAATTTAACATGCTAACAACCCTAGCATCTTCGACATCTGCATGCTAGACCCATCTTCGACTACATCATGCACACTTCGACACCAGCATGTGAACAACCTTCGACTTCATGCTTAACTCTGTCGAACTGTCGAACCAAGAAGCTACCCTTCGACCATACTAGAGTTCGATCCAATATCTCACAAATCTCCACCTTGGATCTAACTCTACAACATCAAGGGAACAAACTAGCTTTCTTCATGCAGCTTTATCAACTGCATACAGTGGAAAAACTTGTAACTCGGCAATGTCTTGGTGATCATATCAGCAGCATTGTCTTCAGTCGAAACCTTCAGCACTTGGACTTCTCCACGCTCGATTACTCCTCTGACGAAATGCAGCCTCACATCAATGTGCTTAGTTCGCTCATGATAGGCTGAATTCTTCGACAGGTGTATTGCACTTTGACTATCACATTTAATAGTGATACCTCGACCTTGAAGTTTCAGCTCCTTTGCAAAACCTTCAAGCCACAATGCTTCTTTCACAGCTTCAGTTAAGGCAATATATTCTGCTTCAGTGGTTGATAGAGCAACAACCTTCTGAAGTGTTGCTTTCCAACTAATTGCTGTGCCAAACATAGTGAAAACATATCCAGAAATAGATTTTCTGGAATCCATACAACCTGCATAACCAGAGTCGACATATCCTTCGATTACTGCTTTACTATCTTCACCTAAGGCTCCACCATAAATTAGTACTCTGTTCAGAGATCAATTTATGTACCTTAAAATCCACTTCAATGCTTGCCAGTGAGCCTTTCCAGGATTCGCCATGTACCTGCTTACAAGACTTACTGCATATGCTATGTCGGGTCTAGTACAGACCATAGCATACATCAAAGAACCAACTATATTAGCATATGGGATGCTATTCATATAGGCTCTTTCGACTTCAGTACTGGGACACTGATCAATACTCAGCTTGAATTGAGGGTTTGTTGGAGTCACAACTGGCTTCGAATTCGACATACCAAACTTTTCAAGAATCTTCCGTAGATATGCCTCTTGAGATAGGCATAACTTCGACTTCTTTCTATCTCTTCGAATGTCAATTCCAAGAATTTTGGACGCAGCTCCCAGATCCTTCATATCGAACTCCTTATTGAGTTCAGCCTTCACCCTCATTACATCTTCAACATTGTTGCTTGCTATGAGAATATCATCCACATAAAGCAACAAAATAACAAATGAATTACCAGGTCGAAATCTGAAGTAAACATAGTGGTCGAACTGACTTCTAATGAAACTTATGTGTGCCATGAACTTGTCGAATCTCCTATTCCACTGTCGAGGAGATTGTTTCAGCCCATATAAAGATCTTTTTAGCTTGCACACATAATCTTCCTTTCCCTTTTCGACATACCCTTCAGGTTGTCTCATCAGGATCGTTTCATCTAGATCACCATACAAGAACGCAGTCTTCACATCCATCTGTTCCAGTTCAAGATCGAACTGTGCCACGATGGCAAGCAACATTCGAATGGACCTATGCTTCACAACAGGAGAAAACACATCATTGAAGTCGACACCTTCTTTCTGAGTGAAACCCCTTGCAACTAACCTTGCCTTGTATCTTTTTGACGTCACTCCTTCGATTCCTTCCTTAACTTTGAAAATCCATTTACAACTGACTAACCTTGCCCCAGCACATTTCTTGATCAGTTCCCAAGTGTGATTATCATGAAGAGATTTCATCTCATCATCCATGGCCTTCAGCCATTCAGTCTTATTTTGACTCCTCATAACTTCCTTATAGTCTCTAGGTTCTTCGTCTAGAACCTCACTTGCAGAGATTAAGGCATAAGCTATAAGATCTGCATATCCAAGTCTTTGAGGTGGCTTAATGACTCTTCTCGGCCTATCTCTCGACAATAGGTAGTCATCGTCAGTTCCCTCAACTTCAGCATCTTTTGCTTCTTCTTCGACTTCATCTGGGATATGCAATTCAGCATCAACATGCTCCACCTCAACAGGAATCTCTACCTGTTCCAGCTCTTCGTCAGATGTTTCTGTACTTCGACCAACATCATCAGTTTTCTTAAAACCCATTCAGCTTCATTGAAAACTACATCTCGACTGGTGATACACCTCCTGTGACCTGGCTCTAGGCACCATAGCCTATAAGCTTTAACTCCTTCAGGGTATCCCATGAACATGCATTTCAGAGCTCTAGGTTCGACCTTGTCTTGCCTAATGTGAGCATAGGCTATGCAGCCAAATACTCTCAGTTTGTCGAGATCTGGTGGATGTCCCGACCAAACTTCTTCAGGTGTCTTCATATCTAACGCTGTCGAAGGACATCTGTTTATCAGATATGTTGCTGTCGAAACAGCCTCAGCCCAGAACACCTTCTTTAGTCTAACACTAGTCAACATGCATCTGACTCTCTCCAAAATAGTTCGATTAAATCTTTCAGCCAAACCATTTTGCTGTGGAGTACCTGCAGTAGTTATGTGCCTTGCAATACCAGAGGCAGCACAAAAGCTGTCGAATGCCTCATTGCAAAATTCAAGGCCATTGTCGATTCTCATCCTCTTGACCTTTCTGCCAGTCTGATTTTCAACCAGAGTCTTCCAACTTTTGAAATTCTCAAAAGTTTCATCCTTAGTATTCTGGATGAATACCCATAATTTTCTGGAATAATCATCTACTATGGATAGGAAATACCTTGCCCCAGAATGTGATGCACACCTTGCAGGCCCCCAAAGATCAGCATGGATGTAGTCAAGGGATGCATGTGTTCTTTGTTTGCCTTTTTTGAACTTCACTCTGCAAGATTTTCCAAATACACAGGGTTCACAAAACTTCAGTTTTTCGACTTTGTCTCCACCAAGCATATTTTGTTTCCCTAATTCGACCAGACCCCTTTCACTGACATGGCCCAATCTCATGTGCCAGATTTCTGTCTTCGACAACGGTTTCGTGGATGCAACATTTGTCGAACCACTTACAACTTCAGCCTCAAGGGTATACAAGTCTTGTTTATTCACGCCTCTCAAGACTTCCTTCGAACCCTTCATGACTCTTAGGATACTTTTCTCTCCTTGGAAAACATATCCTTTCTTGTCGAATTCACCAAGAGAAAGCAGATTTCTCTTCAAATCAGGAACATACCTGACTTCAGTCAACAACCTTATTGACTCATCATGGAGCTTGAATCTAACAGATCTAATACCTGCAATCTTACAAGCCTTGTTGTTTCCCAGCAATACTGATCCACCATCTTGATCACATAATTCCTCGAACAAGTCTTTGTTTGGAGTCATGTGCCAAGTGCACCCTGAATCCATAATCCACTCTCTTCTTGAGTCACTGCTTGAAACCACAAGAACATCAGATGATTCGAAATCATCTTGAACAATGGTTGCATTGCCATTATCCTTACCTCCATGATCTTTCAGGCGTTCAGGGCACACCTTTCTTGTGTGACCCTCCTTCTTACAATGGTAGCATCGAATGCCAGATGCTTCGCCACTGTAAGACTTCGAATGACTTTTGCCCTTCTTGTCGAACTTACCATTCTTTCGCAAGAATTTTCCTTTAACGGCCAAACCTTCACCAACAGTCGAAGGTTTATGCTCCTTTCGTTCATTCAAGTCCTTAGAATACAAGGCTGATTGAACTTCTTCAAAGAACAGGGACTCCCTTCCATACAGGAGAGTTTCTTTGAAGTGAGCATGTGATCGAGGCAAAGCGCACAATAGTAACATCACTTGATCTTCATCATCAATCTTTACATCAATATTTTCAAGATCAAGAATCAGCTTGTTGAACATATCCAACTGCTCAGCTAACACTTTGTCTTCAACCATCTTGAATGAATACAAAGCCTGCTTCAGGTAGAGTCGATTTACCAGCGATTTGGTCATATACAAACTTTCAAGTTTCACCCATAACTCTGATGTTGTCGTCTCCTTTGATACCTGCTGGAGAACCTTATCACCAAGGCTCAACAAAATTGCACTGTGTGCTTTTTCGATCATATTCGTCTTCTCCGCTGCCGTCAATTCTGCATTCATGGATGTCTCTCCCTTCAACGCTTCCAAACAACCCTGCTGAACCAGTAGGGTTTTCATCTTCAAGCGCCACAGACCGAAATAATTTACTCCGGTGAATTTTTCAATCTCATACTTTGTTGAAGGCATCTTCTCCACGCTCACCGCACCAATTTGTTGTGAAAAACGATACCAATAACAAAGTATAATAGGAAATTAGGGAGGATAAGAAGAACACAAGAATTGGTTATAACTTCTATTCTTTCACTTACTCTTAAAACAAGATTACAAGTTTACAAGAATAACAAATAACCTCCCTCACCCTAAATTAGGATTTGCAGCTTAGCAATGATGAGAGACTAGTATGCTATTTATAATAAAACCTAACATACTAACTAATGAGCTTTTTCAGCAAGGCCCATTACACAAGCCAACTTAATACACAAGCTAACTTAACAAATTAGGTTTAAACACTAAACCTAATTTAACATGCTAACAACCCTAGCATCTTCGACATCTGCATGCTAGACCCATCTTCGACTACATCATGCACACTTCGACACCAGCATGTGAACAACCTTCGACTTCATGCTTAACTCTGTCGAACTGTCGAACCAAGAAGCTACCCTTCGACCATACTAGAGTTCGATCCAATATCTCATACATAACAAAGCATGACAACAGATGTCATGTTATATCATAACAAACTGTTTATAGAAATAGCTCCAGCTTGATGAGTTGGAAGGGAAATTGAAAATAAGCATAAAACATGTGAATATGTATTTAGTCATTCACCACTCCTAATTTATCAGGATACAGTTTCGGTTGGTGTTACGATTGACTTGCCAATTTTAGCACGGAATGTCACCGACACACCATAATGTAAGAATTTAAGAATCAATTCTTTAATGCTTAATAAAAGTTAATGAGCATGATAATGCACACATCAGACAACAAATATAAAAAACCTTGGAAAAGTTCAATAGAAATAAATCACAGCGCAGCTTGTCGTGTTAGCATTGTAAATACTGCAATTCAACCTTGAAAAAAATACTGGTGCTCAAAATCAAATACAAATGAAGTTCAATAATAAGCCAGATCATGACATAAATAGGTGCAATTTACATAAATAACAACTGCCAAAATAATTACAAAGGCTCGAACTGATGAGCGTAAATTTCGGAGAATATCGTCACCGGATCGTCGGTAAAACATAGCAACCATTTACAAACAACTATCATAGTAAAGGTCTAAATTGGTGATTGAAAACAATAGTGATCATTTTGATCTTTCATTTTCCAAAAATCTCAAAAGTTGAGCAGTGCACTAATGAGCACATGCATATGGGTAGAATAAGCATACCTCTTTGTTATAACAAACCATAACATTCATTAGAGGAGTTTGACCATCTCTATCAACAACATCAACATCTGCCATTAAACCTCAATATAAGACATAAAGTGTTTTAGGAGACAACAAAGTCATTAAATTAGTAAAGCATTCAAATTCACCTTCATTATGTTACTTTTCATTTTTATTTTTCTTCTCAGTAATGAGCTCCTGCATATCTCTGTTATGTAATTAAAGTCATTAGGAATATTTAATAGCAACCATAAAAATACATTTTGAAATTCAATTTCCAAGTTCAGTAATTCTTTATTTGGGCCATTTCCAATTTTAGTTGTTTCAACTCATTAGAAGAATCAATATCTTGGAAAGGGGCAGGGGTTGCCCGAAACAAAAACAAACTTGTCGATTGCTTTGCCTTCTTCGTCCCAAGAGACTTCTAAACGGGTACATAATTTTTTGAAATTGTTTGGAGTATTGTTGCCTCATTAACGATAAGATCACTGTTACCTGAATTATATAACAGAAGAAATATAAGCTGTAACTTGAGATAGAAAATGATAGTTTTGCCAATGACACTCATCAATCTTTTATCATCTACGCCACAATCTCGATTTTCTTGATTAAGGACATCACCGACATCAATTAGAATTTGTACGTCTTTTAAATCCTTACTTGAAAAATCAAAATAGTATTGTTACTACAAGTTTATGATTATCATATATAATACAGGGCTGATACAAGAAGCATGACCGCACTCAAAATTGAGATTGTAATTAAGCTATATCCTGTTAAATTAGACACAACAAGCTTCAACTGGACAATGATTCTGACCTAAACGAATTGAATTCAACACAACAAATATTCGGACACCCACATAGCCCAAATGGCAGATATTTCGACATCCACATAACCAATCCCAAATGCATATGGATAATGGAAAAGGTAATGCAATTTTAACCAACCATATAATGTCACAAAAATACTTCCAAACACGAACTCATTTAAACATATCTTAAGAGGAATGCACTTACACTCAAGCAATGGTATGAAATCCACAAGAGTTGTATCATCATTATCAGTCTGCAGCCATGGCTTAATAGGGACACAGTTTTTCAAGTTGTATGCAACTCTAAAGAAAATGGCCACTTAAGTACATAACTTTTGCAGGATTGATCATGTTTAGTTTTATAAGCTCCTACCAATGAAGGGCAAGATCTAGAGGGGAACATTTGATTAACTCTATTCTAGATGCCATATTTGTGCCGTATCATAATTAAATGGAGAGAAAAAGTGGAGGACATAATAGTTACACATCTGTTATAATAATATTTTTTAGGTGTAAGTTGTATTTTGACTATAGTTACAATACGAGCATATGTTCTCTATTATAAGCAACAACCAGTCGTAAGCTTACCGCAAGAGTATGTATAAAAAATTTGAGAAAGAATAATACACAAATATAAACTTATACACGCTCCATAGTGTTTTCTATCCTGATACTTAGTAGCAGGCCTTAATAGCCTGTAACTAATGCAGTGCTTGGGATTCAGCCTCTCTATACCAGGGTCTACTTACTGCAGAAATTAGAAAAAGCATGAGCATATGAATAGTAAAAGATCTAGCCTCCTCTAAATGAGCTACAAAAGTTAGGTTTCGACAAAGCAGTATCCGCCGGCGTCTGAAGCAGTCCAAAAGATGGTTACAAAATCAACAAAGTGACAATATAGTAAAGCTACATTGCTGTAATGCTTCATTTTCAGCAGCAACGACAACTGCAAAAGAATGAATATATGAAACCAATAATTACTTCTTCTGTAAGTATAAGAAACCAACCACCACAGAGATGTCAACTACAGCTAGAGAAAAACCCAAATACGGTGTATTCTTCAGCTGCGTTGTGAACTTTTCGAATGACCTTTCTTGGTGAAATCGTAGACAAAGTGTCATATTCACCAATATAATATTTATCCATGAGTTCTCTTGCACTTTTGCTTTGGCCAACGTCTTCAAAATCATCAGTTGCATCTCTCCCTTCATAAAAGTCAAAACACAAAGTTTTAATAAGATTGTCATTTCTGATACTGGATAAAGTTTTTCATGTTTAGTTATGCAATGCATATTAGTGTGACAAAAATAAAGGAAAACATTAGTATGGAATCAGCAAACCAGCATATAGCAAATATTACATTAGCAGAAATTATCACCTCCTCCAAAAGCAAGTAAATTAATGTGAATAATCGTTAGTATATAAAAACAATTACCTGGCCTTTCACCCACATCAAATTTCTTGTTGGATCGATTTTGTGGACCCATACATTTTTTAATGTTCTTTGCTTCCCACCCATTCTCCCAGGCATCTTTTTACCTGAACAGTGAGGAAAAAGTATATTAGCATAACAGCTATAGGAGAGAAACATATATGTAAAGAAAATAATTAAAGAAAATTATACAGAAACTTAATCTAACATATTTTAAATATATACAAAAACAGAAAGCTAGTATAAAGGACTCCATCTGACCCTTCCAGGAGAATCATGTTGTCTTGTAGAACCCATGGTTCTACGTGCTTTAGAATTACCATGGGATGCTGAACCTCCCTTAAATCCATACTTCTTCATTACACCCTGGAAACAGAAAAGATAACTTAAATGAACTTTTGAGTATCTGAAAACTAATTTTAATATCATGTTATTGCTTGATTTACTCAATGGAAGGATTCAACATGAGACAAGAGAAGACTTTCTGAACCTGCTGTTTGGAAGATAAACATCAAAATCCGACTTCAAATCATTAATATTCAATCACCAAATAACTTATCAATGGAAACCTCGACTTTAGAAACCATGTCTACTAATTATTTGTGTTCTTTTGATGAAAGATCCTTCTCCTTGGAATATACCTGTTGGAAACTGCCTTGTTGCCGTGAATGCTGCAACATTGATTCAAAGCCTCAGTCGAAGGAGCTGCGAAGAAATGATAATCCCCTCAATCATTCAAACAGCTGCGTCAATCGAATCGAACCTCCCCTAGACCTGATCAATGACACCTAACTTAGAATTAACCTGTTGATTTGAACTATGCATATTGATACTTTGATCCAGACTTTGGTTTCTCACAATTAGCAGCTGCACGCGCCAAGATATGCTGAGACATCACACTCTGTGGTACTTTTTGCAAGCAGCTCCAAGATCCACATTGTCTATAAGCAAGAAAAAGTTGTTATGGGATTTGAATTGAATAGAATTGTAATTTGTATCAGATAGTAGCAGCAAAAAGATCAACGATATCAACCAAATCCATGAAAATATGCAATTATCGAAATATCAAATTCATAATGAATTATAACTTCACTAATCAAGTGAAATTTTTAACACTTGTAAACCCTTTAGCATATAAAATCGGTACTCTAGGACCTAAAAAACATAATTCACTTTCATATAGATAAGTAAATCAGAATTGAAACAACTATTAATTCAAACATAATCATTTTATTCCGTTCCATTTTATCAATCCAGAACCGCAGAACCGCAGAATTTCAACAATTATGAGCATTATTACCTGATTCAACACTTGCAGTATTCAGTATATTAGGTGTACGACTTGGTTTCTCGCCTGCATCATTCGGTACAGCATTTGTATGACTCGGTTCAGTCTCTGCATCATTCGGTACAATAGTCGCAATATTTCGGTTCAGCAGCCATGCAACATAGTTTAATATCCGATTCAGCCAGCACCTACAAAATCACAACCTTATCATCATTTGCATAGCCAAAAGAACTTACATCAAGTATAAAAAGAAGAGCCATAATTGGAGGAACTGCATATCCAAGTCCTTCAAGAACAACATCTATTGAAAGATGTAAACTTCCAAGAGAGTCAATTCCGGTAATCGAATATATAAAACTCCCCGCAACAACCATGGCATCATAAATCCCTGAAACAAAACATCTCATTGAAAAACAAATCGAACAATCTATATTTTGAATTAACCAACAAATTAGAGATGACATTTGACTGAGAATAAAGAAATAAATTCAACATGAAAATTTTGAAAAAAAAAACTATCAATCAAAGAGAAGAAGAACAAAGTGGAAAAGAACTGAAAAAGCAGAGTGAACCTACGTTTCTTCTTCGCCGGAAAACACCAAGGCAAAACAAAACAAAAGAATCATAAAATCATGAAAACAATTGATTCAAGCAAAACACCAAAGCCACACATGATGCTGAATCAGATATATAACCTGCACAAGAATTTCTCTCCATTGTTCTGCTTAACTACATGCATAAAGTTATCTAGAAGCTCCGCATATTCCTAAACCACGATGAACAAACACTATGTTAGCAATATAGAAATTTCACACCCAATGTACAAAAACCAGTGAGTGTTAGGGATGATCAAACCTTCCCAGTTGCTCGGTTATGTCTAAGGCCAATGTAAAACTCATCACAGTTACGGTTCAGTACCAGCGGATTACGATTCAGAACCCTAAAATTCCATCATCATCGTCATCCTCATCTATACAAATTTTCCAAAAACAATGAGAAGAAAGAAAAAGAACGTTGTTCATATTCAGTAAACCTGATACAACACTAACATTCATGAAACCCTATTTTATCATCATCTTCCTCATTTTTAACACAAACCTTTCAGAAAATATTGAGAGAAGCTGAGAGATTATAGAACTCAAAATACAAAAAAACAAAGAAAGATCTCACCGATTTGCTGTGACTTTCAGTGTCACCAACATCATCATCAATTTTCACGACCGTAAATTAACGGTTCAGAATCAACATCACGATATAATCAATAAACGTGTTCATCGTTACCATCAACATCATATTTATCATCGCGAACTCAGCAACAAACCCTCAACGAACAACAAACCCATCAACCAACAACCAGGTTCAATAACAAAACTGCATGCACAAAAATCAGAAGAAAAACGATATCAAAGAAAGAGTTAGGAAATTGGTTTACTTTTCAGAAGGAAAATGAAGAGATATAGGGTTTGTATTAATTGGAGCAAAACCATAGTTGCAAGCAATCTGAAAAGTTGAGGCTGCAGATTTGATAGGGAAAGATTTTCATTGAGTGAAAAGGTGAATAGGGTTCTGCGAAAAAGGAGAAGGAGAAAGATGGGGAAAATAGAGAAGAGAAGTGAAATTGGAAAGAGAGAGCAACCTGATGTAAAGAGAGTGTCCACGTGCATAGTCTAAATGAAGAGGAATTGAGAAAATGACATTTTTGGTATTTCCAGAATAATTAACTTTTTTATATGATAGATTTCAACCAACTTGGTACAAAAGAAAGGCTATATATCAAAAGGCTGAAAAAGAAAAGTGATTATACTTTGCTATTCTAATGTATAAATTTTAATTTTCCACCAGCTCATCATTTTTGTATCCTAACCGGACAAAAATCCAATTGATCTCTTTAATAGTCATATTAATATCTATTATAATAATCACTTTAATAATTTAGATTGTAACTGATTTTAAGAGAGTATAAGAGAGTATCAAATGTTTAATCTTTTAAATATATGATTAATTTTCTAAAAATAATAACTTTTGCTTTTAGTTTCTCAATTTTATGTTTAAAATATTGAAACTATAAATATTCTACTATCAAAACTATATATTTTTTGGGTTAATATACATTTGCTCCC
This sequence comes from Vicia villosa, assembly GCF_029867415.1. Lineage (NCBI taxonomy): Eukaryota > Viridiplantae > Streptophyta > Magnoliopsida > Fabales > Fabaceae > Vicia > Vicia villosa. The sequence goes on from NC_081186.1 coordinate 1,801,846, forward strand.
CCGCCATATAGGTGTGTTTCGGTTTACCCCCTATTAATATATTTTTTTTGGATTACCCCCCTGTATTTTTAGGGTACCCCCCTAAGCGTGTAAAAAATAGTGAAAAACCAGGGGGGTAAATAAAAAAAACAAGGTTACAGGGGGTCCTAGGGGGGTAAATCATAGAGCTTTTCATATTTCTAGGGGGCAATCCAAAAAAAAAATTAATAGGGGGGTAAACCGAATCTCGCCTATATGGCAGGGGGGCAAATGTCTATTAACCTTTTTTTTTTTACAAAAATCTATGTTACATTTTTTTAGGATATAATTATTTTCAAATATAATCGGGCATATTTTAATATTCTTATAGGATTTAAACCATTATAACATTGAAAATATACCTCATAACACTAATATTGTGTGAACACACATGTAACAAATACGCGCGCGTAACACATCAGTATTCATACGAATACACAGGTAACACACCAATACCGTGTGAATGCACGGGTAACACATCAGTACTGTGTGAACACAGGTGTAATAATTTTAAGATTATGTTGACACACAGGTTATTAATTCTTTTATACAATTAAAGAAAATAAAAAACAAGGATTCACACCAATGATGAGTAAAACATGAGGCAAAATAAGCGTGCGTACCATACCCTGTTAATATATTTATTTGTCCCACTTATTAAACTTTAAAAATCTTTTTACTATTACAACTCTGTAAATAATTTTTTTCCTTCTATTTTTCACAATTGCTTTTTTACCAAGTATGTATTTAATAGTTTTTCTTAACAATATAAATTTTTAAAAACTTATACAATTTTTTCCCAATAATAATTTTGTATTCTAATTTGTTTAAATTCTCAAGACAAATTGGTGAAATATCCGCGGTCCACACCAGAACCTATGCGTTGCGAACCCACAGGTGACATATCAGTACCGTGTAAACGCATGGGTAATCAAATCAAAACCTGTGTAAACTTACGGGTAATACACCAGTACCATATGAACGCACAAGTAACATAATACATTAGTACCATATAAACGCATAAGTGATTTTGCACAATTTTTTTTTTTTAGTTAAAAAAGTTTGGTTATTTAATATTTCTTAAATTTGTAGTTCAATCCCATTTAATTGGTTTGAGGTTTTTGTATGTAGTGTTGTACAATTTATTAATATAGTAATTAATAAACAAGAGTTATCAAAATTGAGAAAGCTTATATGAAAATATCAGGGCCGTCCCAAACAATTTGGAGGCCCTGTTCTATTTTAAGCCTTTGATAAAAAATACAATAAACTATATATATATATATATATATATATATATATATATATATATATATATATATATATATATATATATATATATATATATATATATATATATATATATATATATATATATATATATATATATCATTTAAATTGTAAATAGAATTAAATATATAGAGACAAAAACAAAGAAATAATCTGTAGAAATTTGACTCATCGAAATTTAATTTTTTTTGTTGCATTTTCTACTCTTATAATTTTTTATTTATAGAATAGTTAATATCATCTAATGAAAATAAACAATTCTTTGAACAACTTCGATAATATCAATAATAAAGTGTTTTATTTAATAAACAACCAACAATGTGAAATTATAAATTTTCAAAGTCTCACCTACAATGTCAAATTTATTAATGTATCGATACACAATGATAAATGTTGTGAATTCAATGCCAAGAACAAAGTATAAAACAAGGAAGAATAAAGGACAAGGAAGAAGAGGAACACAAGAATTGGTTATAACTGCTATTCTTTCACTTTCTCTTAAAACAAGATTACAAGTTTACAAGAATAACAAATAACCTCTCTCACCCTAAATTAGGATTTGCAGCTTAGCAATGATGAGAGACTAGTATGCTATTTATAATAAAACCTAACATACTAACTAATGGGCTTTTTCAGCAAGGCCCATTACACAAGCCAACTTAATAAACAAGCTAACTTAACAAATTAGGGTTTAAACACTAAAACCTAATTTAACATGCTAACAACTCTAGCATCTTCGACATCTGCATGCTAGACCCATCTTCGACTACAGCATGCACACTTCGACACCAGCATGTGAACAATCCTTCGACTTCATGCTTAACTCTGTCGAACTGTCGAACCAAGAAGCTACCCTTCGACAATACTAGAGTTCGATCCAATATCTCACAAATCTCCACCTTGGACCTAACTCTACAACGTCAAGGAACATACTAGCTTTCTTCATGCAGCTTTATCAACTGCATACAGTGGAAAAACTTGCAACTCGGCAATGTCTTGGTGATCATATCAGCAGCATTGTCTTCAGTCGAAACCTTCAGCACTTGGACTTCTCCACGCTCGATTACTCCTCTGACGAAATGCAGCCTCACATCAATGTGCTTAGTTCGCTCATGATAGGCTGAATTCTTCGACAGGTGTATTGCACTTTGACTATCACATTTAACAGTGATACCTCGACCTTGAAGTTTCAGCTCCTTCGCAAAACCTTCAAGCCACAATGCTTCTTTCACAGCTTCAGTTAGGGCAATATACTCCGCTTCAGTGGTTGATAGAGCAACAACCTTCTGAAGAGTTGCTTTCCAACTAATTGCTGTGCTAAACATAGTGAAAACATATCCAGAAATAGATTTCCTGGAATCCATACAACCTGCATAATCAGAGTCGACATATCCTTCGATTACTGCTTTACCATCTTCACCCAAGGCTCCACCATAAATTAGGACTCTATTCAGAGACCCATTTATGTACCTTAAAATCCACTTCAATGCTTGCCAGTGAGCCTTTCCAGGATTCGCCATGTACCTGCTTACAAGACTTACTGCGTATGCTATGTCGGGTCTAGTACAAACCATAGCATACATCAAAGAACCAACTATATTAGCATATGGGATGCTATTCATATAGGCTCTTTCCACATCAGTACTGGGACACTGATCAATACTCAGCTTGAATTGAGGGTTTGTTGGAGTCACAACTGGCTTCGAATTCGACATACCAAACTTTTCAAGAATCTTCCATAGATATGCCTCTTGAGATAGGCATAACTTCGACTTCTTTCTATCTCTTCGAATGTCAATTCCAAGAATCCTGGAAGCAGCTCCCAGATCCTTCATATCGAACTCCTTATTGAGTTCAGCCTTCACCCTCATCACATCTTCAACATTGTTGCTTGCTATGAGAATATCATCCACATAAAGCAACAAAATAACAAATGAATTACCAGGTCGAAATCTGAAGTAAACGCAGTGGTCGAACTGACTTCTAATGAAACTTATGCGTGCCATGAACTTGTCGAATCTCCTATTCCACTGTCGAGGAGATTGTTTCAGCCCATACAAAGATCTCTTTAACTTGCACACATAATCTTCCTTCCCCTTTTCGACATACCCTTCAGGTTGCCTCATCAGGATCGTTTCATCTAGATCACCATACAAGAACGCAGTCTTCACATCCATCTGTTCCAGTTCAAGATCGAACTGTGCCACCATGGCAAGCAACATTCGAATGGACCTATGCTTCACAACAGGAGAAAACACATCATTGAAGTCGACACCTTCTTTCTGAGTGAAACCCCTTGCAACTAACCTTGCCTTGTATCTTTTTGACGTCACTCCTTCAATTCCTTCCTTAACTTTGAAAATCCATTTACAGCTGACTAACCTTGCCCCAGCAGGTTTCTTGATCAGTTCCCAAGTGTGATTATCATGAAGAGATTTCATCTCATCATCCATGGCCTTCAGCCATTCAGTCTTATTTCGACTCCTCATAACTTCCTTATAGTCTCTAGGTTCTTCGTCTAGAACCTCACTTGCAGAGATTAAGGCATAAGCTATAAGATCTGCATATCCAAGTCTCTGAGGTGGCTTGATGACTCTTCTCGACCTATCTCTCGACAATAGGTAGTCATCGTCAGTTTCCTCAACTTCAGCATCTTCTGCTTCTTCTTCGACTTCATCTGGGATATGCAATTCAGCATCAACATGCTCCACCTCAACAGGAATCTCTACTTGTTCCAGCTCTTCGTCAGATGTTTCTGTACTTCGACCAACATCATCAGTTTTCTTAAAAGCCATTTCAGCTTCATTGAAAACTACATCTCGACTGGTGATACACCTCCTGTGACCTGGCTCTAGGCACCATAGCCTATAAGCTTTGACTCCTTCAGGGTATCCCATGAACATGCATTTCAGAGCTCTAGGTTCGACCTTGTCTTGCCTAATGTGAGCATAGGCTACGCAGCCAAATACTCTCAGTTTGTCGAGATCTGGTGGATGTCCCGACCAAACTTCTTCAGGTGTCTTCATATCTAACGCTGTCTAAGGACATCTGTTTATCAGATATGTTGCTGTCGAAACAGCCTCAGCCCAGAACACCTTTGTTAACCCCGCACTAGTCAACATGCATCTGACTCTCTCCAAAATAGTTCGATTAAACCTTTCAGCCAAACCATTTTGCTGTGGAGTACCTGCAGTAGTTCTATGCCTTGCAATACCAGAGGCAGCACAAAAACTGTCGAATGCCTCATTGCAAAATTCAAGGCCATTGTCGGTTCTCAACCTCTTGACCTTTCTGCCAGTCTGATTTTCAACCAGAGTCTTCCAACTTTTGAAATTCTCAAAAGTTTCATCCTTAGTCTTCTGGATGAATACCCATAATTTTCTGGAATAATCATCTACTATGGATAGAAAATACCTTGCTCCTGAATGTGATGGACACCTTGCAGGCCCCCAAAGACTAGCATGGATGTAATCAAGGGATCCATGTGTTCTTTGTTTGCCTTTGTTGAACTTCACTCTGCAAGATTTTCCAAGTACACAGGGTTCACAAAACTTCAGCTTTTCGACTTTGTCTCCACCAAGCAGATTTTGTTTCCCTAATTCGACCAGACCCCTTTCACTGACATGGCCCAATCTCATGTGCCAAATTTCTGTCTTCGACAAAGGTTTCGTCGATACAACATTTGTCGAACCACTTACAACTTCAGCCTCAAGGGTATACAAGCCTTGTTTCTTCACGCCTCTCAAGACTTCCTTCGACCCCTTCATGACTCTTAGGATACTTTTCTCTCCTTGGAAAACATATCCTTTCTTGTCGAATTCACCAAGAGAAAGCAAATTTCTCTTAAAATCAGGAACATACCTGACTTCAGTCAACAACCTTATTGACTCATCATGGAGCTTGAATCTCACAGATCCAACACCTGCAATCTTGCAAGCCTTGTTGTTTCCCAGCAATACTGATCCACCATCTTGATCACATAATTCCTCGAACAAGTCTTTGTTTGGAGTCATGTGCCAAGTGCAACCTGAATCCATAATCCACTCCTTCTTAGAGTCACTGCTTGAAACCACAAGAACATCAGATGATTCGAAATCATCTTGAACAATGGCAGCGTTGCCATTATCCTTACCTCCATGATATTTCAGGCGTTCAGGGCACACCTTTCTTGTGTGACCCTCCTTCTTACAATGGTAGCATCGAATGCCAGATGCTTCGCCACCGTAAGACTTCGACTGGCTTTTGCCTTTCTTCTTGTCGAACTTACCATCCTTTCGTAAGAGTTTTCCTTTAACGGCCAAACCTTCGCCAACAGTCGAAGGTTTATGCTCCTTTCGTTCATTCAAGTCCTTAGAGGACAAGGCTGATTGAACTTCTTCAAACGTCAGGGACTCCCTTCCATACAAGAGAGTTTCTTTGAAGTGAGCATGTGATCGAGGCAAAGAACACAATAGTAACAGCGCTTGATCTTCATCATCGATCTTCACATCAATATTTTCAAGATCAAGAATCAGCTTGTTGAACATATCCAACTGCTCAGCCAATACTTTGTCTTCAATCATCTTGAATGAATACAAAGCTTGCTTCAGGTAGAGTCGATTTACCAGCGATTTGGTCATATACAAACTTTCAAGTTTCACCCATAACCCTGATGCCGTCGTCTTCTTTGATACCTGCCGGAGAACCTTATCACCAAGGCTCAACAAAATTGCGCTGTGTGCTTTCTCGATCATATTTGTCTTCTCCGCTGCCGTCAATTCTGCATTCATGGTTGCCTCTCCCTTCAACGCTTCCAAACAACCCTGCTGAACCAGTAGGGCTTTCATCTTCAAGCGCCACTGACCGAAATCATTCACCCCGGTGAACTTTTCAATCTCATACTTTGTTGAAGGCATCTTCTCCACGCTCACCGCACCAATTTGTTGTGAATTCAATGCCAAGAACAAAGTATAAAACAAGGAAGAATAAAGGACAAGGAAGAAGAGGAACACAAGAATTGGTTATAACTGCTATTCTTTCACTTTCTCTTAAAACAAGATTACAAGTTTACAAGAATAACAAATAACCTCTCTCACCCTAAATTAGGATTTGCAGCTTAGCAATGATGAGAGACTAGTATGCTATTTATAATAAAACCTAACATACTAACTAATGGGCTTTTTCAGCAAGGCCCATTACACAAGCCAACTTAATAAACAAGCTAACTTAACAAATTAGGGTTTAAACACTAAAACCTAATTTAACATGCTAACAACTCTAGCATCTTCGACATCTGCATGCTAGACCCATCTTCGACTACAGCATGCACACTTCGACACCAGCATGTGAACAATCCTTCGACTTCATGCTTAACTCTGTCGAACTGTCGAACAAAGAAGCTACCCTTCGACAATACTAGAGTTCGATCCAATATCTCACAATAAAGACTATAAATATTTCTAAATTTACATTTTTAAAATTTTTGTACATATATAAAACCCTTGAAATTTTAAGATATTGTATTATGAGTTTGGTTGCACTTAAACGAAAGAAACTATAATAATACTTACTCATATGTATATAATATAAAGTGATATTGTAAAACTAGCAGGATACCCGTGCGTTCGCACGGGTACCGGTGTGATACACACGTTTTTATTTTTAAAATGTAAATAAAAAAATAAATTGTTTTACTAAAAAAGTTAATTATTTTAAAAAGAAAATCATATTTTAAAAAGAAAAATAAGACTATTTTAGAAAAATTATTTTACGTCAATAATATATATTTCATTTTTTCATATATTATTTCAAAAAATATTGTATCTTAAATTAAAAATAATTTTAAATTAATAATGTTGGCAACATAAATAATTAAAAAATAACATATATTTCTCATGTTTGGATTCATAATTATTTTAAATATATTTAGTTTTCATTTATTTATTTTTTTTGGAGAAAAATAAAGAATATATTACTTCCCAAAAAACAGTTTGTACAAGCTGATCCTTGGATCCAAGCATCAAAATAGACTAAGTATCACAAGACACTAATTAAAGTGTATTACAATAGTCCCATAATTTTCTATCCCTCTTGGAACATTCCTTGACAATGTTCCTAATATGTAGAAAACTCACATCAATCACAGCATCTTGTTGGAAAATTTTCCTATTGCACCAAATCCATATATGATAGAGAGTTTCAGTAGCACGGAGTTTTAGTAGCTTGACTCGATTGCTTCTTCCTCTAGCATTAAGAATAATCCACTCGAGTTCCTGATTCCAGCCACACGGGTGTCGCTGCAAATGCATCCAATCCAGAAAGTTCTCCCATATTTCTCTAGTTACCCTGCAGCCATAAAACAGATGGTTACAAGTCTCAGAATCTCCACAGAAGACACACTTTCTATCATTGACAATGCCAAACTTGCTTAGCCTATCCTTAGTAAGTAACCTGCTGTGGCAAGCCATCCAAAAAACAAAGGTAGCTCGTGGTCTAGCTAAGTTGCCTCTCATGAGATTCTTCCATGGTACATCTTGCTTCTCACCTCTTAAAGCAAGGTACATGGATCTAACATGGTACAGTCCAGTTTGTTGGAATTTCCCCCAAGCATCAGTATTGTGCAATGTGTGCCTATGCTTGAAAACAGCCTTGATAGTCCAAGATACACTTTTCATTTATTAATTGTACACAAAATTTAATAACCCGTGAATTCGCATGAATTCTGGTATAGTTACCCGTGCGCTCACACGGTACTTGTGTGTTACTCGTACGTTTGCACGGGTACTGGAGCGGTATACACGCTTTTGTTTTTAAAATGTAATAAAAATATAAATCAGAAAAACAAAATTGTTTTGCAAAACAGTTAATTATTTTGAAAAGAAAGACACATTTTTAAAATAAAAAATTGTTTTACCAAAATAATTTTACATCAATAATATATATTTCAAATTTTTATATATTATCTTAAAAAATATTGTATCTTATTAGTAACATGAATAATTAAAAAATAATTCATTTTTTCCGTGATTGGATTCATACATAATTTTAAATATATTTACTTTTATTTTTTTAAAATGTACATAAAATATCAGAACTCTTGTAGTCGTACAAAACAATAGGCAACATATATAAACTTACAGGCATGGCAACAAAATTGTTTAAAGCCATAGATCCAGGATTACTTAGTTCATGTTACTACTACTTATCATATTTATTTTTTGAAAAAAAAAATATATTAAGTAACTAATCTAAGCACAAGGTGTGCAAAGTATCGGATCCACCAAGTACAAATGATCTCTCAATAACATATAAGACTCACAAATACACCAGCCCGACACCAAACTTTCAAACCAAAACTGAGACAACTAATAACAAATCCCCTACACACAACCACTCTAAACTCCACCAATAACCAGACCAACACAAACTAACAAATTCAAAATTAAATAAGAATTTCCTAACTAACAATCAAATAAGACACAATTGAAATCTCAGATTTAAGCTTGTCAAATTGCCAAAAAAAAACCAAAAATGTTTTTCTTCTTCTTTTTCCTATTCTTCATCCTATGTGGTTTTGATGGATATAGTGTTACTGTTTATGTATAAGCTTCAAATTTGCAAACAATGTATATGTATAAGCTTCAAATTTGCAAACAATGTGTATGTTGAAATGCCACTATGAGTTTGATTTTGAACTAACCATGTTTCTAATAGTTTTAACCTGTTTTGCTAGTAGGTATTATTTGGTTGAAAAAAAATCATATGAATAGGTCTCTCTTTAAGGTGTTTATTTACACAGAGGGAAAATGTTGTTGAAAATATTAATCCTTATTATCTCTAAAATTTGAATCTGTTTTGGCATCCTTTATTTTTTTGGGACTGTTTATCGTGTTCTTTGTTCCGACCTTGAATTGAGATCTAAACTTTATTTTGAAATAATGTTCAACCGTGATCAAACTTTTAAATCTTAAACCCGTGAATATACTAATAATTACCCGGTCTAATTCAATCATTGTGAATATTTTCAATTTTCTTTTTGGTGCTTGTTCTTTTATTTTAAGTCTTGTTAAATTAATTTATAATTGAATTATCTCTTATGTAAAATATTTAATTTCATAAAGTTTTATAAAAATCTAAAATCAAATATAGTATTTATCAGTTATAAATTCTAAAAACTCTAAAATCAAATATAGTATTTATCTGTTAGAAAAAAATGAAAGCTGAGATTGTGATGTGAGAGTAGAGACATTGAAATATTAAAATTATGCTTGGATAGTGACCTTAGTGTGAGCCATATATTAATAAAATAGGGGGTTATACAATAGAAGCATAATAATAATTGTCTGATAATTCCACCAAAAATGACTACCATGAGAAACTCAATTTTTCCTGATCAAAGAAACACCTTCTGCAACAGCAGAGAAATCAAAACTTAAGCAAAACAATCATGCAACACATAATTGATGAATACGCATGTAGCTCAGCAAACACCTGCCGACCCCGCAACAACCTGCTCTTCAGCAAAAACCATATCAGAATTAAACCAAACCAATACACAACCTGACAACAACTCCGACACCACCGCCAAACTACAGCTGCCAAACAAACTTCCGATTTGTTTTGCCACCCGATAGCAAGAATAGCTGAAGATACTCCATACCAATTTTAAAGGAACTCCATCCACCTTCCACTATGGAACACTCAAAGACGATGGGAAAAACTGGCTCCTCGTTCCCACAAACTCCGACACGCCCCTAATACTCCTCTGATACTCAATTAACAAATCATTCACCAAATTTATATGTCATGATACACCAAGACACAACCCCTGACTTGACAAACTTAACCCAGATTTAATAGTGGCATGGAACAGAGTGAGCAAACATATCACCAAAATACCAACAGCTTACAACTCAATGGATATTACAAACTAAAATAAAGAGAGCACATATTATGATTTACAATGATGTGCCATGCCAAACCACCATACTTTTTATTATTGTGATCTTGTTCACTCAAAGTGGGAAGTTATGGACTGTCAATCATAGTTGACAAAACTTTGAAGAGTAGAGATAAATTTGGAGAAACATATAAAGTAATCCATCTAAATTGATATAAGCAATGCAAATTACTCTAACTATATGACCTCATGAAGTTTTGTATCCATGCAATTCATATCTCTCAAACTGTCATTATCAAACAACTATAAAAGATATTCATTATGAACTTATAGCATATAAAAATATATAAAAATATAAGCTATTTATAATTTCATATCCTATACTGGAGCTTATGAATATAGATGAAAAATAGCTATAAACAGGTCATAAGGTGTTTTAAATTAATAAGCCAAATTTTATTATTAATAGACACATGCTGAGATCAAGATCAAGCTTTTTCCTCTGGGTAGCCAAAGCATAATCGAAAGGGCGTCGACATAAGTATGTCACAAGGACACTACATTTCTACCATAATCTACAACACCCAAATGTCTTTTTCCATGATCTCTAGGTTGACAGAGCCATCCAAGTGTAGGCATTTGACAAATTTCAAAATAACTCAATTCATGTATCGTTTTTAATCATGTAAGCTTACAATCTATAGTAGCTCCGTTTTCAAATGGCAGTCTTAGTTTCCGTAGTTAAAAGTAAACAATATCCATTAGACTTAAGTTGATAAAATCGCCATTGCTCCGTTTTCAAAAGTTCAGTTGTTGTAAACAAACTCCTCAGCTTCTCTTCTCTTTATGTAAGAAATTGGTCAGCACTAAGTGAATTAGATTGGGAATAACATAGTCAAATGTATGGGCTACATGCTTAGTGGTCCAGCTCAAAGTCAACCACTTAAAACAAACCAACATAATCACCCACAGATGAATGTTGTGCAGTTGAGTATGCCCCAACATAGTGAACTGCATTAAGTAATCAGTATGAGCTTTATGCTTCAATTCTTCGCTGAAGCAGTGGCCAATTATTCATAATTCAAAAAACCAAAACTCCTAATCAGAAGTGTTGCTCATACCTGATTGTACTTGAGTTCCTTTGAAACAACACCTCTCACAAGACCAGCCCACCAAATAATCACCTAAAATGAGTGGGAAAAAAATAAGAGAAACTTATTATAATAACTTGGTATTGAAGTGCAAGAAATGCAGAAATGGATACTCAAAAGAAATATGGCCATACATGCTGTCTGAAGGAGATCTTCTAATGTTGTGATTTTTTAGTCAAGTTGGATAAGTAGGATAAGGGGAAAACAAACGTTGCTCTTCCAAGGAGTAATAAACCCAACAATATTGAACTTGTTGCTATAGAAGTTTCAGGACTGTAGAAGAAACCAAGTGCGGTACATGAAATAATGAAAGACATTAAAACAATTGTTCAGTAAAAAGGGTGTCTGAATTACTGATCACCAGTCCAATAGAAAACATAGGAGGTACCTTTCACTAACAAACATCCATTTTTCAATGTCCAGAGCATCTACCAACATAAAGGGAGATAAAGATCTCAGCAACAAACAATAGGGTAGCAAAAGAATGCATGTGGAGTGTTAGATGAAAAAGATATGTTTATAGTTCCCACAACAATTGAGCAAATGCAGAAGTTACCAATGGCTGTCACACTTGATCGCCATATCCATCAAGATCTATGTCAGTACTGATTTTCATTAGTTATCAACATATATTATCAAGCAAATTTCGAAACAATATTTAAGACAGATAAGTAAAAAATAAGTACCTTTTGGAAATGATGCAATCACGCACAGATGAATATTGTCAGTTACCATTTGATTAACCACCTTAATTGCAATCATTAATCAAAACTGTCAAACCAGATCACACATCAAAACATTAAAATAGTAAAAACTTTATTAGTCAATTCACTATCGTCCTCGTACATCAACATCAGCTCTAGTAATCTTATTAATAAAAGAGATCTTGCCAACATTCGGATAACCACAAATCAAATACGTCCTCGTAATCTGATCAATGGAAGAAAGCCTAGCCATATGATGTCTAACCTGTTCCGATAATTACATGTCACCGCAAACTGATTTTAAACATGCTGGCTATTATAAAGTCAGAGACCATGCTACAACGCAGTTGTTTACCGGTTTCCCATGAATTTTGATATAAATATTAATACATCTAACTGATCAAACAATGAAAAATATATACTCATCAAACATATGACACATATACATTACTTTAACACCGACTTCAGTACCTACTCTCACATCATCTTTGACATCAGGGCGACAAGGATCCTGAAGATGCAGATTAATTTTAATTAAGATGAAGTAACCCTAAAATGTGTACAACATTGTTTATTACCATCCATAATACTTCATCACCTTCAAACAATAACAATATCAACAACAAAAACATACTCGACACAACATTAATAACAAAAATGGTTAAACGAACCAAATCCAGAAGAATAAAACAAATGAAGGAACAAAATATGGTAAGGAAATGAGAAAATCAGAGTTTACCTTTGTCGGAAACCATCGCGTCTTACTCAGTCCAACCGCTGCAAACCGAATCACATACCACTGTTGTTTTCGGTTCCTTTTTTGATCACAAATATATCCATTGCAAACGAAAAAAATAAAGGATGAAGAAGAGGAGGAGAAGGAGAAGAAAAGGAAAAAGGAAAAAGGAAGAGGAAGCAGTTCGTGAGAGAGAGAAAGAGAGAAAGGATCGTGGTTGATGACGGAGGAGTATTTGTGAAGAAAAGGTGTAACCGCTTGGGAGAATTGGTTTTATTAAGTTTTAAGTTTTAATTTTTTTATTATTAATGGATATTAATGAGTTTTAAAACAATGGAAAATCAGGTTGCTTAATGCTAAATAGTACTACGTGGATGATTATAGAGTAATAAGGGTAATTAGGGGTTTTTAAAAACACCTAATTTTCTTATATGATAGATAAAAATCTAAACTAGAAGAAAATTAACTTTGTAAATATGTTAGGCTAAAATAAATTTAAAAATGTTTTAAATTTAATAAATTAATTTACTATTTGTATAATAATAATTTAAATAATAATAATAATAATAATAAATTTACTAAAATTTAAAGTATTATTCACAAATAATATTATACAATATTTCAACATGAAACACTGACAAATAAATTAATTGTATGGTAAAATTTTAATTATTTAATTATAATGTTAGTTAAAATGTGATTTTTATTTTTTTGTCAAAAAAATGTCAATATTTAAATTAAAATTTGAAAATTAAATAAAATATAAATTTAAAAGATATAAGATACATACTTCTATATAGTAATAAAGAAAAACATTGATTACACTAAATTTAAAAACGATTACATGTAGCATTTTTTTTTATAAAATATACATAAAATAAAAAACAAGGAATTGATTCCACATAGCGTTTCTTAATTCTTACATATAAAAATAGTAAATATACATAAAATGCAATCACATGGAATCGAACCCAAACTTGATAAATGTTTCACAAGACTCTTTTTACCACTCAGCTACCATGTGACAGACATATGTTAATTAATAGAATTACTAATATATAATATTTATTGTTTTATTTATATTAAGCCAAATTATCGAATTTGAGACCCTTTAAAGTCGGAGGCCCTGTGCAGTAGCACTTCTCGCACACCCACAGGGCCGGCCCTGGAAAATATATACAAGAGTTATCATTTGGGGAAAATATGAATATATCTTTACATTTGGGCAAAACAAAGAACAATTACTTTCTTGAACAAGTTAAAAAGTTATACCTTATACAAAATTTTAGCTCATCAAGGTAAATGGAATATAAATAAAGAATAATTTCCATGATAAGGAAACCATAATATCTAGATTTCATCGTATATAAATACACAAAAACACGAAACATAAAATAACTCAACTGGTTTCCAAAATCAAATAATTTGGTGAGCAAAAAATATATTGTAAAGTTATTATGGCTTTGAATTCACAACGTACATTTAGAGCCCAATCTTTACGGTATCCACTTTCAAATCGTCGAGTATATGAAACTGTTGAGCCAAGTTCAGAAATTAAAGAAACTGCTGAAGCTTACTTTCTTCATGTTAAACTTCCGGGTGCGTGCTTTTATATGTTTATTAAAATAAGATTTATTAGATTGAGATCTCTTCCATGTGCGGTTGTTAATTAATTTTTATTTGTTTTTATTAAATAAATATGGTCTACAAATTTATATTATAATAATTTAATTTTTATTAGATTGAGATCTTTGTTTTAGATATTTAATTTTAAATTGTTAAAAGTAGCACATTTATTGTTAGTCTTAAGAAAATTAAACCTAATTTCCAGTTATTATTGAATAAAATATTCAACACAATAAATAAAAAATTTAAATGTTGCTTTTTGTTGCTAAGATTTCACAGAATAAAAAATTATTTTGAAGTGTTTGAAGCATTGCATCTGTTTTATTTTTGAAATTTAGAGGGATATATTTAGTTTGAACCAAAATTATCTTGTGTTTTGGTTTTGTAGGTTATACAATAATTCGACCAAAGATTGCATTGGAGGACGCGTCAAAGAAGTTGAGGATTACAGGTGAACGACCAATTGCAGATGACAAATGGGAAAAATTTGACCAAACATATCCTGTTCCAGAAAACAGTGATGCAGAGAAGCTTGAAGCCAAGTTTGAGCAAGAAATTCTCATTCTTAAAATGCAAAAGAAACCCATTTCACCATCACAAGTTGTTGCTCCTAAAAATCAACCAGATCCTTTGAGTAATGAAGATTTAGATGAAACCAAGGTTGAGAAAGTCCAAGAGACCATGAAAACTGATTCACCTCAAACTCAAAGCATAGAGAAAAATACACAAGAGGCTACTCATGATGACACATTGTCTCAAATTGCTAAAGAAGCAATTAGCAATAATGAGCCTCAAAGGGGTCTACAAGAGTTAGAGCAAAAACCAACTTTCATTGAGAGAACCAAAACACAAATAGATGAAAAGGGTCAAGAAGCATTTGAGAAAAAACCAACATTATTACAGAGAATCATAACACAAATATATGAAAAGGCTCAAAAGAGTCGAGAAGAATTAGAGGAGAAAGCAACATCCATTGAGAGAACCACAACACAATTAGATGTAAAGGCTCAAAAAGGTCAAGAAGAATTCATTGAGAGAACCACAACACAATTAGATGTAAAGGCTCAAAAAGGTCAAGAAGAATTCATTGAGAGAACCAAAACACAAATAGATGAAAAAGATCACAAGGGTCAAGCGGAATTTGAGACAAAACCAACAGTCACTGAGAGAACCAAAACACAAATAGATGAAAAGGTTAAAAAGGGCCAAGAGGAATCCATAGAGAAATCCCAAACAGAAACAAATGAAAAGCCTCAAAAGGTTCAAGAGGAATTTGAGCCAAAACCAATAGAAAAATTAGAGGAAAAGATAATAAGAAATAGTGTTAAGAAGGAAAGAATGTTAGAGAAGGAAGAAAGTGAAGACAAAAAGGAAAAGCCTTATTATGAATCAATAAAAGCTATGATAGATGTGAAGAATCAAAACTTAAAAGAAAATGAGATTGAAAAAGAAAAACTTCCTGCTCCAAAAGTTACAGAAAATGAAAATGAATCTTGCAGCATAATTACTCCCAAACAAGAAGAGAAGAATGGAGTCGAAAAATTAGCTATTACTTCCTCTCAGTTAGTAACAAGAATGGCAGACGGAAAATGGAGAAGTAATGAGAGAAATTTAGTTAAAAATGTAGGGGTTGCAGTTCTAGTGATTGCTGCATTTGGAGCCTATATATCATATAGATTTTCCTCTTGAGGGAGAATAATTACTAACTATAATTCTACTTCTACATGGAGAAATTAATGCTTGATGCTTGAATAAATTCTCCTCTCAACTAATGTACAAATCTACACTTTCATTTCTTCAAAAATAAATATGTATCGCATTTTATTCCATTTCAATATTATAATTTGTTTTCTTATTTTCTATATCTTTTTTCATCATAGTAACATTAGCATATATTTACATTTAATTTTTTTGAGAAATATAAAATGACCATTTTAAAGTGAACCTTATCATAAAAAAATTAGTTTTATTTTCTAAAGTCAAGATTAACAACTAGTTGTTAGAAATTTCTTATTTAAAGTTGCTTAAAAGGAATGATGAATAAGTAAGTGAATTGTAACACCCCAAATCTATCCAACAATTATATTAAAATCAGAGTACAGAAAATTTTAAACATCAAACCCGAGGCATTACATTTTCAACTTAAAAGCCACAAACAACCTGTATTTCATTTATCCTTGATACATAGCATTCGGCATCTACAATTTTAAAATTATAATTCATACACAAGTTTATTCAACTAGATCAAACTTCAACTTATAATTATTCGTCAACTTTTATCTGACCAAAAACATCTTAAAACAACAATAATTACTCCTTATTATTCAACAGTAATAACACAACAACAAAACAACAACTACAATCATAATCCCATCCCGAGTGCTACGTATTAGAGCAAGACACCAACTCGAAGCAACTAAAGACTTCATAAAATTACTTCAAAACTTCCACCGCTATCTTGAGTACCTGTCCATTTCCCACGGTAAGGGAAACATCATTCAGAAGGGGTGAGATATCGAAAAATAAACAAAAGTATGATAATTAATATGTTAGAATTAAATCATGCAATATTATCACTTTACAGCTTTCAGACAACAACTATAACAACAATTTAAAACTGTACAATTATAATGACAAAATCAACAACAACATAATAATAGTTATAACAACTATTTTTCATCTTCCAGACGGTACCTGTCACAACAAGTCATTAGCATAATAACTTATAATTACAACTTCAATTTTATCACAATTCACTTCAGATCGTTATATTCAACAACAAATCAAGTCATATCACGTCACAATTAAATCACACTCATGCCACATATAATGAGACTCTACAATTGCACATGCATGTGGTACCTGTTAGAACAAGATTTGTTCTGATCAATATTCTTAGTTTTGATGATAACAAGGATATGAATTTTGTGTGAGATAATGTGGTACTCTAATACATTGCAATTTCCATTTCAGGAAATATATAGAGTATTGTGGACCTCCGTTTTTATTCGGGCCATACCTCTGTTCGGGAGAGATACGTGAACTGACTCTTTTTTATCGCTTAATGCTTTCGCATTTTTGAAAATTCACAGAGTCGCCACCGACCTTTTATTTTATCCAATTAAGGAAAGGTTTATAAAAGAAACAGAAAAAAGACCTTTAAGAAATTCTGGGTAAAGGGGTAGGTTATACAAAGGGAAGGTGTTAGCACCCTTTGTATCCATGGTTATCCATGGGCTCTTAAGTTTGCTTAGCTCACTTGTTTTTCGATTACTTTTCAATTGCTTTAGAATGCTCATATGTGATTTCAAATACTTTTGTAAATTGAATTTTGTAATGATCCGTGTGCGGATGTATACAAAATGTTTGTTTATCTTTCGAAAGATGTTTTGAAAAGAACGTTAATTTTGTAATGATCCGTGTTTGGATGTATACAAAATATTGTCTTTTTGGAAAGTTTTGTTTTGAAAAACAACAGTGTATGAGAATTTTGTTCGTTTTGATTTGAGCAAGCAAACTAGGAGGTCTACCCTGAGTTGTAAGGTCTTTTTCCTTATTTCCTTTAAAAATTTATCCTTTCACCGGATATAAACAAAAGGTTCGATTTTGTACTCAAAACAGTAGAACTTTGACTTTGATTTTGAAAAGAATGAGAAGGAATTACCTTAAGAGGTGCAAGTGTGATTGTGATTGGATTCAGATATTTTATCTTGGAAGTTAGTGATCTAACGGTTCAATTTTATCTTTGACATACACGCAGTTTATGTGCGGGAAATTAAAATACGGAAATGTAAAGTGCGGAAAGTAAATCTACGCTATTACATCGATTGTGCAGGAAATGTAAACTAGCCTATTTACATGAATTTGACATCCTATACATTTATCTAGGAATTTAAATTGCAAGAAAAATAAAAGGCATGTTTTTTGGATTTTTTATGATTGATTTTAATTATAATTAATGCATGATTAATTAAAATAAAATGAGGGAAAAGATGAAAATAAATTTAAACCTAGAAATTAAGTTTAAAAAAATGTACAAAATATTTGTCAATTAATTTTAAAACAAAACTAATTTTTTGGAATTTTTGAGATTGATTTGAAATTGATTAAGCTAATTAATACATAATTATGCAAATAATTACATAAATAATTAAAACTCAAAGAGAAAATTATTCAAAATATGTACAAAATTAGTTTATAATATATAAACAATATTTTATATAAAGAACAATTTTTTTATGATTTTTGATTGGTTAAAAATAATTAAAAAGCAAATATATAAATATATACTAATTAATTATGCAAAATATTGAAATTTTGAAGAAAAATAAAATATTTTTATTTCAGAAAATAATATATTATTTTAGAAGTCTAAAAATATTTTTTGTGTATTTTTTGGATTTTTAAAACTATTTTAAATTAATTTTGCAAAGAAAATTAAAATAAAATAGAAAATATAAAAGGATACGATCAGGTGTGGTGGATCTGAGAGTCCATGGCATGGGGAGTGTGTTTTGATGCGTTGGATTGAGAATTAATGGAGATCTATGGTTCAGATGGTGAGGACACATGGTACACGTGCATTGACCAATCATGTGGGATCATAAAGACTTTGGATAAGTCAGGCTGGCCCCACTATGCGTTCGTGGACGAATAGAAACAAGGGAGGGGGCGCTGAAAATTGACCAGCCAACCAGGGACGCACGCGTGGAGGTCAATAAGTCTTGGTCATTGTTCATCATCTTCTTCACAGCTATGGCAACGGTTTTTTAAGGTTTTTGGCAACGGTTTTGATGTCCGACTTCCTCCTTCTTTAAACCTGCATAAACACGAAAATAAATGGATGCAAACAACCCAGATAGCCTAATTAAGACCCTCTGAGTTCATTAGTGGCATTAGTTTTTGCTAAAAGTGTTTGGAAGAGGCAACTCGAAGCTTTTCAAGTTTGGTCACCCAATAATGATGGATTGTGTTAGAGGCGTGAAACCTTGCATGATCTACATTGAATCTACTCTAAATGATGTCAGGAACTTAAATCAAAGATTAAATTAAGTTGTTTCACGTGAAAATTTGGAAAATGAAAGTTATGAAGTTATGAGCATGAAGATTATGATACACGTGTTTAAAGCATCATGGGACTTGTTTAGTGCATCAATCTTACTCTATGTGACCTCAAAGGATGATTTGAATGATTGTTTTGTATTGATATTGATTGGAAATATGAAAATGAAAATTACAAAGTTTGGAGATTTTTGTGAGAATTTTGAGGTTTCTATGCTATGCTTGGGCTATATTTTCGTTCTTCCCTTGATTGTTGGAGTATGCTAGCCTATTTATAAGCCATGGAGTGCTTAAAAACTAAGCTAAGAAGCCTTAATTGTCTTTGTTGGAATCTTGACTTTTCAAGCTTAAAATTTAAGCCACCATTGCTTGATCTCCACACCTCTTGCCTTAGGCTTTCCTTGCTGCATAATTAAGTCACATGTGGAGGCTTTAGCTTAGAAAATAAGCTATGCTTTATCCTTCCTTTTTTTTTTCCTTTTTAATTTAATCTTAAATGATAAAATTAAATCAAAAAATGGAAAAAAAATGTTATGGGCTTGGTCTTGGTCGTGGGAGGCCCATTATATTATGGAAATGATGTTTGAACCATGAAAACTTGGCCCCATTTGGGAAAAATACATTTTTGAGCAATGTTGGTTTCATGCATTTTCCCAAAATTTAGCCAACTTCAACAAGGTGTAAATCCCTCAATTTTTGTCATATGAAGGAGTTCTTTCACTTTTTGGAAACCTCAAAGAGTCCTCTAACCAATGTCTTTGGTCTCATGTCAAAATGATTTTTGATGCTCCTTGTGTGTCCTTTTGAAAAAAGTGTCTTTTTGTTGACTTTGAAAATGACCTGTAATGTCTTTGGTCATATTTTTCAAATGGTGAATGCAATGACCATGGGATCAATTGAATTTGAAATATAATTGAATTTCCTTCAAAATGAGCTTTGGTTTGAATTTTTTGGATGAAGGATGAGAGAGTTATGATCAGTCAAAGTTGAGTTGACTTTTCAGGCAAAAACCCTAATTTTGAATCTTAGGGTTTTGTTGATTTTTGATCTTTCCTTGATGAATTATGATCATCCAATGATAAAATGAAGAATCCTTTGACAAAATATGGACTTTGACAAAAAATTTCATTTTTGACTGTCTGTTGACTTTTTTGGTCAAACGGGTCGTCTGTTGACTGTTTGAGCTGCTGACGGTGTGTCTGAGTGAATTGAAGTTTGAAAATTTGTATGATGGTACTTTGAGATATATGGATGTGCATGAAATCCATTTAAGGCCTCAAAAACTTGTTTCTCCTGTAAAAACAAGAAAACCCTAGTCAGGGACTGTTTATGTAGGAGACAGTTAAGCGTACCTGATTTTTGTGCAGTGTTGAGTCTCTGATAATCGCGTGATATTCAGAAGACTTCTAGAACAAAAATCTTGGAATTTTGAATTGTGAAAGATTGATTTGATTGATGGTACAAAACACTGAGAATTGTACAGCCAGCAGTTTGGCTGTCAACTGACTGTCCAGGTATTGATGTAGCAGTTAGAGTGAAAAATCAACAGTCAAAGTTAATTTTCTTTTTTTGTTGTTTTTGCTTTTGTTTTATGTGAAAAATGAAAGTTTATTTACATGACTTGTTAAAAAACACAGACATAATAAATAACTAATATTTACTGTTACCAGTACAGTCTGAGTTTCCTGATTCTGCGCCTGCAAAAAGATTTAACTCTGTACCAATTGTGTCAGTACTATTTATCTGTAAATAAATAAATAGCATGTGTGAAGTAATAAACAGCATTTGGCGTTTGCGTAAGAATAAATTCAACTGCAAGCCAAATTACTGTATAAGAAAAATTCTAAAAACTAAGTATTTCATATATCAGGATCTTTGTTGAAATAAAAATCCATGATTATATGAGACTTTTAATTTTCCGATTGGAGTTTTCTTGAAAAATAATGCGGGCAAATTTTGGGGTATAACAAGTATGCACAAATCAGCGCTCAGAAGCTTTGTCTCAGAAGGTTCAGCATGCAACATCAGAACATGGTCTGGCAAGACATCAGAAGATAGTCAAGGCAGAATCAGAACAAGGGTCTTTGAAAGCATCAGAAGAACTTGAGTTTTCTTGAAAAATAATGCGGGCAAATTTTGGGGTATAACAGTTGCCCCTATTCAATCTTCTTAAACCTGAAGAGATTGTCTGAAATCTGAAGGTAGAAGATGATTAAATATTTAGATGCCCTGAAAATTTGCACTTACCTTGATCAGAAGAGATGTTGGAAGTTGCATTTGAATGTCGTCTGTGAAATGTTGTTGGCAGATTGACACATTACCTGAGATGGGCTTTCAGATGCCACCTGGAAAATGTGTTGAGGGTTTGTTCATCAGAATGAATCCATTGATTATATCTTGATGAAGGATTTGAAAGTCTTTGTGTTGACTGTTTCGGAACCGTCCAAGGTTACCGCTTTAAGTCTAGGAGGATAATCATTACGGAACTTGTCCAAAGTTTTTCCGATTTAGATTTTGGAAGTTGATCATTGTGGAACCGTCTGAGGTATCGCTTTAGATCTGCAATGTTAGATCGTTTGGAACCGTCTGAGGTATCGCTTTAGATCTGCAATGTTAGATCGTTCTGGAACCGTCTGAGGTATCGCTTTAGATCTGTGATGCTAGATCGTTCTGGAACCGTCTGAGGTATCGACTTTGATCTGTGATGCCAGATCGTTTTGGAACCGTCTGAGGTATCGCTTTAGATCTGTGATGCTAGATCATTTTGGAACCGTCTGAGGTATCGCTTTAGATCTGCAATGTTAGATCGTTTTGGAACCGTCTGAGGTATCGCTTTAGATCTGTAATGCCTGTTTTTGAGTTGGTTAGTGATCAGAATGAATCTTCGGCTTGATCATATCTGAGAGAACCGTTCATGGAATTCAGGTGAACACTGCATGTGATTGAGAACGTCTTTGTCGAAGATATCCGTCTACCTGAAAAATCAAGTTAGTGATATGCAATGTAATGTGAGATATTCTCGAGCTAAAGGAGAAATATGCATGTTATGTTGTGTATGAATATGCGTATGATGCATGATGTATGATGTATGAATATGATGTATGAATGTGAATATGTATGAATGTGAATATGAATGTGTGATGTATGAATATGATGTATGAATGTGAATATGTATGAATGTGAATATGAATGTGTGATGTATGAATATGATGTCAAGCTTCTATTTGGGAAAATAAATTTCCGCCAGTCATCTGGACATGACTATATTGTGATCGTTGATGATCTTTTGTCTTGTTTGAGTACCCTCGGCTGGGGAAATTCTTCGAGAACCATGGTACTCTGTTGAAGGATCTTTGACTATCACTTGGGAATGAAAGGTAGCTGGAAGTTCTGATGCCCTTTCAAATGGGAATGAGGAAGATGCATAATCCTCCGATGCACTATCTGACCAAGTCCGGGTGCGGGGATCACACCTTCTGAAGATAGCAATCTGGAACAACCCTGCTGGGGGATAAGACTTCTTTTGAAGAGAAAATCTTTTTGAGGAATTTGCTGAGAAATGCGCTTCTCTTGGGGATTTTCCTCTGATGGGATGATGTCCAGATAATTGGGACATTTCCTGAATGCTATTCCTGTTTTTCCTGGTAAACATCAATCATATTCAAATGCACATGTTCATTCAAAATTATCATTGGGACGTTTACGTATTTAAAACAGAAAAAGTGAAAATAGTGATTTTTGAGCCTAAGCTGCATTGATTTTTGAAAAAGAGCCATGATAGGCTGGTTAGCACAGGGAGACAACAATCCTAGAAGTAGGAAATTGTCAGAAAGTTTTGGAAAATATTTATAAAGATAAATAGCTATGTGAAAACGATCCAGTCAAGTTTCAACTCTGCTATTGCCAATCTGTCTTTGAGCATCTCATCCCTCACTTGTTGGAAGAAAGTGATTGGACTGATCGGTGTCTTTGAGGTGTTGAATCTTGATGGTGAGTAGGCAGCTGAACGGAACACAGTTGTATGCTTCATTCCCTAACTTTTGCCTAGGCTGCCCTTTCAGGTTTTCAGCCTACCGGGATAGTATTTGTTTAGTCTCTAATTTTTTCCTGGACCGCCCTTTCGGGTTTTCAATCCACCGAGACGCTCATTTTTTTTGCCTAAGTTGCCCTTTCAGGTTTTCAACTTAGCGAGCTATTTTTTTTCTTTTTAAGCGAAGTATTTTTTGACTATGTCAGCATTCACCGGGTGTGGGAAATCCTCACCATCCATGGTGGTAAGCAACATGGCGCCGCCGGAGAATATTTTCTTGATTATGAATGGTCCCTCGTAGGTGGGAGTCCATTTGCCTCTGGGATCACCTTGTGGTAAGATGATGCGTTTGACAACCAAGCCACCAGTTTGGTATGCTTGGCTTTTGACTTTTTTGTTGAAGGCTTTGATCATACGCTTTTGGTATAGCTGACCATGACAAATAGCGGCGAGCCTTTTCTCATCAATCAAGTTTATCTGGTCCAACCGTGTTTGAATCCAATCGTCTTTGTCTAGATTGGCTTCTTTCATAATCCTTAGGGAAGGAATCTGAATTTCAATTGGAAGAACTGCCTCCATACCATAGACTAAGGAGAATGGAGTTGCCCCTGTTGAAGTACGCGCAGATGTGCGATAACCATGAAGAGCAAAAGGCAACATCTCATGCCAGTCTTTGTAGGTTACTGTCATTTTTTGTATGATTTTCTTGATGTTCTTGTTGGCAGCTTCCACCGCGCCGTTCATCTTTGGTCGATATGGAGAGGAATTATGATGTTTGATCTTGAACTGTGTGCAAAGTTCAGTAATCATTCTGTTGTTTAGATTTGTGCCATTGTCCGTGATAATCCGTTCAGGGATGTCGTACCGACAAATGAGATTGTATTTGATGAACCGGGCCACCACATTCTTGGTAACAGAAGCAAATGAAGCTGCTTCTACCCACTTTGTGAAGTAGTCAATAGCGACCAGGATAAAGCGATGTCCGTTGGAGGCAGTAGGTTTGATTTCTCCAATCATATCAATACCCCACATTGCAAAAGGCCAAGGAGCCGTCAGGACACTTAATGGAACTGGAGGTACATGTACTTTGTCAGCGTATATCTGGAATTTGTGACATGTTCGGGAGTGATGATGGCAGTCTGTTTCCATGGTAGACCAGTAATAACCTGCTCTCAGGATCTTTTTAGCCATTGTATGTCCACTGCAATGAGTACCGAAGGCACCATTGTGTATTTCTTTCATGATCTGTTCTGCTTCCTTCTTGTTTACACAGCGAAGTAAAGTCGAGTCATGGTTGCGTTTGTATAAGGTTCCATTGCTTAGAAAGAATTTGGCAGCAAATCTCCTTAGAAACTTTCTGTCGTTAATGGATGCCCCTTCAGGGTACTCCTGAGCTTCGAGATATCTTTTTACTTCATGGAACCATGGTTTTTCTTCTGTTCCCTCGGTATTGATCTCATTGCAATATGATGGTTCATCTTGCCTGTAAATGGTGATCATAGGCGCCTCGTTGTCCCACCTGACTTTGAACATGGATGACATGGTAGCTAAAGCATCAGCTAGTTGATTTTCCTCGCGTGGGATGTGTTCGAAAGTGATTTCTTCGAAGTAAGGAATCAAACTCAGCACATATTCTTTGTAAGGAATTAGATTCGGGTGCTTTGTGTCCCATTCCCCTTTGACTTGGTAGATTACCAAGGCCGAGTCTCCGTAGACTTCCAGGAATTTGATTCTTAGATCGATTGCAGCTTTAAGACCCAGAATACATGCTTCGTATTCGGCTATATTGTTAGTGCAATTGAAGCATAATCTGGCAGTGAATGGTGTATGACCTCCTGTGGGGGAAATGATCACAGCCCCGATGCCGTTGCCAAGTGCATTAGAAGCTCCGTCAAAAACCATAGTCCACCGGGATCCTGGCTCGGGTCCTTCTTCTGGTCCTGGTTGTTTGTAGTCATTGACTAGCATAATGTCTTCGTTTGGGAAGTCAAAGTTCAATGCTTGATAATCATCCACTGCTTGATGAGCCAGATGATCAGCTACCACACTTCCTTTGATTGCTTTTTGTGAAGTGTATTGAATGTCATATTCTGTCAAGATCATTTGCCATCTCGCTATTCTTCCTGAGAGAGCAGGTTTTTCGAACACGTATTTGATGGGATCCATCTTGAAGATTAGGAAAGTGGTGTGATTTAGCATGTACTGTCTTAGTCGGCGAGCCGCCCAAGCTAAGGCACAACAAGTTTTTTCGAGTAGTGAGTATCTTGTTTCACAATCGGTAAACTTTTTGCTAAGATAGTAGATTGCGTGCTCCTTTCGGCCGGATTCGTCATGTTGTCCTAGTACACACCCCATTGAGTCTTCTAACACAGTTAGGTACATTATCAGAGGTCTGCCTTCCACAGGTGGCAACAAGATTGGAGGTTTTTGGAGATATTCTTTGATTTTGTCAAAGGCTAACTGGCATTTGTCATTCCACCTTTCCACTTGATCTTTCTTCAACAGTTTGAAGATCGACACACAAGTAGTAGTCATGTGGGCAATGAATCGGGCGATGTAATTTAGACGTCCCAAGAATCCTCTGACTTGTTTCTCGGTACGAGGTATAGGCATTTCTTGAATGGCTTTAACCTTGGCGGGATCAACCTCAATACCTTTGCTGCTGACGATGAAACCTAAGAGTTTGCCGGATCTTACTCCAAAGGTACACTTATTTGGGTTCAGTCGCAACTTGTATTTCTTGAGTCTGTCAAACAACTTGTGTAAATGACCCAGATGTTCTTCCTCGGTGTTGGATTTTGCAATCATGTCATCGACATACACCTCTATTTCTTGATGAATCATATCATGAAATAGCGCTACCATTGCACGTTGATAGGTTGCTCCTGCGTTTTTCAGACCAAAGGGCATTACTTTGTAACAAAAGGTTCCCCAGGGTGTTGTGAAGGTTTTTTTTTTCCATATCTTCGGGTGCCATCTTGATTTGATTGTACCCTGAGAATCCGTCATAAAGGAGAATACCTTGCATTGTGCGGTATTGTCAACCAGTACATCGATGTGTGGTAAAGGGAAATCATCTTTGGGGCTTGCCCGGTTCAGATCTCTGTAGTCCATGCACATTCTGACTTTCCCGTCTTTTTTAGGTACAGGCACGATGTTAGCTATCCAAGGAGGATAACTTACAACTTTTAGGAATCCGGCATTGAACTGTTTTTCAACCTCGTCTTTGATCTTTTTTGACATATCAGGCCTACTCCTTCGTAGTTTCTGTTTGACTGGAATGCTACCTTCTTTGATTGGCAGGCGATGAACTACAATGTCCGTGTCAAGGCCTGGCATATCTTCATAGGACCAGGCGAATATCTCGACGTAGTCTCGCAGCATTTGAATCAGTCTTTGCTTGATGCTGTGTTCTAAGTCAGCCCCTATTTTGACTTCTTTCTTTTCTTTGTTGCTGCCCAAGTTGATGACCTCAATTGGCTCCTCATGAGGCTGTATGGCCTTGTTTTCTTGTTCTAGCAGCCTTGCAATTTCTCTTGGCACTTCACAATCTTCCTCACTTTCGTCCTCAGCTTGGTAGATCGGATTTTCAAAGTCATGACGGGCAATAGCAGAATCGTTGTTGACTGGATCCAGAGTGTATGTGAATCTGCATGTTAGTTATGTGAGTGTGTGTGAAGAAAAAAACATAGCTATTTGAAAGCGAAGAAAGAAGGAAAAAGGATCATAAAATTTAAATATGCAAGCGTCCCATGATTTTATTGAATGCACATGATCATGATATGATAAGCCCTTATAGAAGGACCGGTGTGCTAAGGCACACGGCTTTCAAGCTCATGGTTCGATTGTTCAGGAACCATTTTTATCTTTGCACAATATACACAAAGAAAACAGGAAATGGCATTTACTCCTGGTCAAAGGAGATCACATCCTTAGCTTTCCAGTTGTTCAATCCACTGTTGTGAGCAGGGGGTACCCAGCTGTTCCAGTTGTAGTTGTCTTCTTCATCTTCCACAGCATTGATTTCATTAGTGGGAAAATGAGCCGGTGATCCTTCGGGATAAGGGATATACTCTGCTGGATACGAGATCCCAGGCTGAGATATCTCTGTTGGCTGAGCGAGATGCTCGATAAGGCCGTCCCATGCAGTCGGGATGATGTTTTGAATAGAGACTTGTGCATCCTGATGAGGAGTGTATGCTGACAGAAAGCAACCCTCGTTATTTGGTATATCCCTGGCTTCTTCAAGAGCGAAATTGTCATCGTACTGTTCATCCCATCCAGTTTGGACAATGTCCTCCATAGCAATTTGTGAGCTCGAAGGAGCGGAGTATTTCACCATATAGTCATATTTGCCGCTGGGTTCTCCTAGCGTGTCCCATACTTCTTTGGGTGTATTTTGATATTGCTTAGTGACGGGACTTGTGAAACTTTCGTCATTTCCAATTTGATCACCCCATCCAGTCGGGGTAATGTCTTCCAAAGCAATATAAGAATTCTGAGGTGTGGTATACTGATAATTATACCCGCCATTTGGTTCTCCCACAGCATCCCACATTCCCATGGAAATAGGTGGAATTTCATCTGGATATGGCTGAATGATATGGTTCAAGAACACTCCTTCATCTTCAATAGCGCTTACTTCTTGGCTGACGAAGTGTGACATTAATCCTCCAGAACGAGGACCTTGATCATTCTTTTGATTTTCACTATCATAGCCCAGGCCTAGCTTGTCAGACTTGTAGGGTATATCGGGAAGCTGTCCCCATACTGTGCAATCACCCTGTTCAATCATGGCTTTGGCATATTTGAGAGAAGACATAGTTGTAGTTGGAGTAGCAGGAATATGCTTGGTGGTAGAGACATCTGGAGAGACCACCTCAAATGATTGGCATGGAGTTTCGATGAATTCGTCCTCCAACTCAACATATTTGGAATTGCTTAGGTGACTAACCACATATTCCTCTTCGCCATAGACTGTGACAATCTTTCCTTTTACTGGATATTTTAACTTCTGATGCAGGGTAGAAGTTACAGCGTTTGCCCCATGTATCCAAGGGCGTCCAAGTAAACAGGAGTAGGCTGGGTGAATTTCCATTACGTAAAAGATAGAATCAAAGATTTGAGAACCCACTCTGATTGGGAGATTCACTTTTCCGTATACCGTTCTGGTTGACCTGTCAAAGGCTCTTACCACAACATCACTTGGCTGTAACACAATTCCTTCGAAGTCAAGCTTTTCTAGTACTGTTTTCGGTAACACGTTCAGAGAAGAACCGTTATCTACTAGCACATGAGATAGAGTGGTGCCATTACATTCAATGGAGATATGTAAGGCTTTGTTGTGATTTTTTCCAGCAGGGGTTAGATCCACATCAGAGAAACCGAGACCATTGCTTACGGTTAGATTGGCAACATAATTCTCAAATTGGTCGACTGAGATCTCTTGAGGCACATGCGCAGCTTTAAGGAACTTCATCAGAGCTTTGGCATGAGCTTATGAATATTTTAGCAGAGATAGCATTGAGATTTTTGAAGCGGTGTGCCCCAGTTGCTCAACAATATTGTAATCACTCTTGCAGATGATTTTCAATATTTCCTCCATTTCTTGCTTTGATGGATCCTCAATAGTGATCTCCACCGGGGTTTGAACTTGTTCAACTTGTGGCTCTTTGCCTCGAGCGCTGTTATCTTGATTAGGAACTTGGACTCGGACTGGACCAGCAGCAACATTTGGAGAAATTTCTGGTGAAAAGATTCTTCCACTTCTCGTGATCTTGCTGGTACCCACAATATTACCCACAGTTGGAGTAGATAACTTTGCGGTCTCTTCAGTCGAGGTACCCTGCTTAACTCCATGAACGTAAACATTAGTGTCGTATCCCCATGGGACAGCTTTGTCTGAGGAGTATGGAAATGGAGTTGGACTAGCAATGACTACTGATGCCACTTTGAGTGTAGCAGAAATTTTGAATGGAGCCTTGGCAGATATTTTGAATGGTAAGCTGGAGATCATTGAGGCATCCTCTATTCTCATCCCGTTTGTAAAGACTTCGCACAACACGTCCATATAAGGGAGCCTCTCAAACATAATGATACGGCGATCCATCCATTTTTGAATTCCCATCCTCGGATTTTCACAACCATTGGGCAGGCAGGAGCAGTAAAAGCAGTCGGGGTCACATCCTGGGAAGTAACCAGCTCGGATTAGCTTTCCTTTGACTTCGCAGAGTGGAGTTGATAATTCGTTCACATCATAGATGTAAACAGTGTCCAGGATAGCGTTAACAGTTTTGTCATGCTTTGGCATAGGTGCTGTGGTGACATTTGGAGTTTCTGGAGGATTGAACTCAATTTCCCCAGCATCTATCATATCTTGTATTTTATTTTTCAGGGCCCAGCAGTGATCTGCGTCATGTCCTGGAAAGTTTGAGTGGTAGGCACATGTTGCGTCAGGGCGATAATTTGGAGAGGAAGTGTTGACATTCTTTGGAGGACCTTTTAATGTGATCAGATCTGCTTTTAGCAAGTGCTGCAATGCCTGAGAGATTGGCATGTTGATTCTGGTGAAATTTCTTCTTGGTGCATCTGGTCGATGCGTATATTTTGGCTGTTGATCTTTTTGAGGTGCAGATGCGAAGATCAGAACTGCCCCTACAGATTGATGCTGCTCACTTTTGCGACTTTTCTGAATTTGTGTTGTATTGACCTCATTTCTCCCGCTGATGGGCCTTTTTGTAGTACCAGAGGAGGAACCTATTTGAATTTTTCCATTTTGAATGCCACTTTCGACACGTTCTCCGGTCAGTATCAGGTCAGTGAAACCTGATGATGAGCTTCCCAGCAAATGGCTATAGAAAGGGCCAGTTAAAGTGCCCATGAACATGTCGACTAATTCGCGATCAGATAAGGGTGGTTGAACCCTTCCAGCCATATCTCTCCACTTTTGTGCATATCCTTTGAAACTTTCTTTTGGTCCCATAGACATGCCCCTTAGTTGAGTACGGGTTGGCGTAAGATCAGCATTGTATTGGTACTGTTTGTAAAAAGCAGCAGCTAATTCTTCCCAAGTATGCACCTTGGTATTTTCCAGCTGATAGTACCACTCGAGTTGTGTACCCGACAGACTTTCTTGGAAGAAGTGAATCCACAATTTGTTATCTGTTGTATGAGGTTGTATCTTCCTCACATAGGATCTCAGATGTAGTTTCGGGCAAGAAACTCCATCATATTTTGCAAAGACAGGAACTTTGAATTTTGGAGGGATAACAATATCCGAGATGAGCCCCAGATCATTGAAATCTAAGCCAGGTACTTTTTGTATCTCCATAGCTTTCATACGGTCTTCCAGCTGTTGGTATTTGTCATCATCCGGTTCGTCCCCAGAATGATCATTTTCTTCATTTGAAGAGAGAGAGGGTTTAGCAGAACCCTGGTTGCTTTGATTGTCTTCTTGTTCATCATCACCGACTGTTTCAGGGATCGGTGGCTTTTTGAACTTTTTGACTGGGATTTTGATCTTCCTTTTCAGGTGACTCACGCCTACAGATCCTTTGGGCTTCTTTTTCTTCTTGATTATCAGGGCTTTCAGTTCTTGCTGCCCCTTTGCCAGTTCCAGAATTGCCACTTGAACTTGGGCATTCTGTGCTTCGAGGTTCTTGATGCTTGTCTCGGATTCCATCTCTTCTGACTGAAATAAACAGCGAGGAGATGAGAAATCCGTCATGTGAACCTGTTATGCAATGTGTATGACTGGATGCCATGTGAATGCAATGTATGAAATGTATATGTATGAAATGTATATGCAATGCATGAAGTGAAATGTGTGTGCAATGTTTTCAAGGATCTTAGAGTTTAGATTTGTTAAAGAAGAAACAAACATTAGTTAATCAATTTATTCTTTTTTTTTCTTTGCCTCATTTGGGCTTACAAGACAGAAATAAAATAAATGATCCTTCAGGTCTCCCGTGGACGCTTTCTCTTTGCCCCCAGGAATGTGTTGATCTGCTGTTCTTCTTGAAGCTGTCCGGTGAGCTCCAATATTCTTCTCTCATAGTCCTGACAGTATGCTTTGAAGGTGTCTCTTTCCTCTTTGAGTTGAACCCAAGATTTTTGCAACTCTTCTAGGTCAGTTGGCATATCCGGGTGTAGAATAACTTGAGGTTCATATCCTTCGACCTCTGGTTCAATAGTCACAGGTAGAACAACGGGATATGGCATAAGGAGTTTCTGAGCATGAGTACGGACCCATCTGAGGTAAGGTTCCATAGGGATAGAATTCCATTGCCCCAAAGTTTTGCTTTCTATTCTATAGACACTGTCCCATGCATGTATGAACCTTCGTCGGTGTCTATGAGAATCATTCTCGTAATCAAACACAATGCCACGGATAATCATGTCATGAGGACCGTTGCTCCTTGCATATCCGAATTGGCGTAGAGCTAAAGAGGGATTGTAAGTGATGCCTCCTTTGATGCCAAGGAGTGGCATATTAGGGTACTCTCCACAATGATCAATGATAGTAATGTCTCTTTGAAAGAAGTTGTTCCACCGAATATCTGAATGAGACAAAGACATAATCCTGCGAGACCATTGCATTCTTTGTTCATTTCTCAACACTGATCGGGGAAGATGAAATGTAAACCACCTAGCCAGTAGTGGTATACAGCACATGAGAGTTCCTCGTTTCTTCATGGTACGAGTGTGTAGAGAATGTAGAATGTCTCCCAACAATGTTGGTACCCCGGGTTACGGATTAGGAAAAGGTTGATGATGTGTACACTTATGAACTGGTCGGGATTTGGGAATAAAACCAACCCATAGATCAAAAGGGCCATAACTTCCTCAAAGGCTGGATAACTTTTGTTCTCTAGCAGTAGTCGAGCTTTTTCCAATAAGAACTTGGCAAGCAAACCCTTAACTCCACTCTTTGTTTCCCAATTGGACTCGATTTCTGATTTCCGCAGATGTAAAGCAGCAGCAATGACTTCAGGTTTTGGAATCCTTTTTAAACCAGTGAAAGGTAATTGATTTCGAACAGGCAATCCAATTAGTTCAGAGAATTCTTCCAAAGTGGGTACCAACTGGTAATCAGGAAAGGTAAAGCAATGATGTTCAGGGTCAAAGAACTGGAACAGGACCCGTATCATGTCTTCTTCATATTTTGAGGTAACCAAATGGAGTAGGTGACCATGCCTTTCGGTGAATTGAACATTCCTGGGGAATTCTGACACTAAGTCTTTTAGTTCAGATGGTACCGTTGAGATGTTGATTCGGATGTAATCTCGGGTGGCGGGAGCCATTACCTGCAAAAACAAAGGTAAACTCTTTGATCCTTGAAGTGTTTAGTGAGAAAATGATATGCTTATGATGCAAACATGTGGCACACAAAAACAAATCAAACAATAGCCTTAGGTTTAAAGGCTTGCATGGAGCTGATAGGTGATACCCTCCCCACTGAAGTTGAGTTGGTTAAAACCTGTCCTAGAATAGTATTCGGGTTCTATGATCCTTGGAAGTAACATCTCAATACGGCGCTCGAGCGGCCGATCAAAATATTCCTCGAGGATAACTAACTTCGATCAATTTCAAAGCTAGCCACTTAATAGGCCATAAGTCAAGTTCAACTAAAAAGGTTCTAAGACAAATTAGTGTTTAATGACATTTCGGAAGCCTAATATACTCCTTGATCGTTTTCAAGGGACATCAGTATAAACCAAAGTATCGCACTAACGATGACTACCAGATCAACCGTATCGGTACATGCCGTACAGTTTCCTTGGTCTATTGTCATATACTTAAGGTATCTCGAGATTCGGGTTAGAATCTTCCACACAAGCAAAATACCCAAACAAACCTTTGAAAAAAAAGAGCAATCAAGTCAAACAATTGAAAACATCGAAGTAATCTATTCTCTTAAGGTAACCCCTTTTGAAAACATTTTGTTTTTTTTTGAAAGTATCTCCCCAGCAGAGTCGCCAGTTATGTGGACCTCCGTTTTTATTCGGGCCATACCTCTGTTCGGGAGAGATACGTGAACTGACTCTTTTTTATCGCTTAATGCTTTCGCATTTTTGAAAATTCACAGAGTCGCCGCCGACCTTTTATTTTATCCAATTAAGGAAAGGTTTATAAAAGAAACAGAAAAAAGACCTTTAAGAAATTCTGGGTAAGGGGGTAGGTTATACAAAGGGAAGGTGTTAGCACCCTTTGTATCCATGGTTATCCATGGGCTCTTAAGTTTGCTTAGCTCACTTGTTTTTCGATTACTTTTCAATTGCTTTAGAATGCTCATATGTGATTTCAAATACTTTTGTAAATTGAATTTTGTAATGATCCGTGTGCGGATGTATACAAAATGTTTGTTTATCTTTCGAAAGATGTTTTGAAAAGAACGTTAATTTTGTAATGATCCGTGTTTGGATGTATACAAAATAATGTCTTTTTGGAAAGTTTTGTTTTGAAAAACAACAGTGTATGAGAATTTTGTTCGTTTTGATTTGAGCAAGCAAACTAGGAGGTCTACCCTGAGTTGTAAGGTCTTTATCCTTATTTCCTTTAAAAATCTATCCTTTCACCGGATATAAACAAAAGGTTCGATTTTGTACTCAAAACAGTAGAACTTTGACTTTGATTTTGAAAAGAATGAGAAGGAATTACCTTAAGAGGTGCAAGTGTGATTGTGATTGGATTCAGATATTTTATCTTGGAAGTTAGTGATCTAACGGTTCAATTTTATCTTTGACATACACGCAGTTTATATGTGCGGGAAATTAAAATACGAAATGTAAAGTGCGGAAAGTAAATCTACGCTATTACATCGATTGTGCAGGAAATGTAAACTAGCCTATTTACATGAATTTGACATCCTATACATTTATATAGGAATTTAAATTGCAAGAAAAATAAAAGGCATGTTTTTTGGATTTTTTATGATTGATTTTAATTATAATTAATGCATGATTAATTAAAATAAAATGAGGGAAAAGATGAAAATAAATTTAAACCTAGAAATTAAGTTTAAAAAAATGTACAAAATATTTGTCAATTAATTTTAAAACAAAACTAATTTTTTGGAATTTTTGAGATTGATTTGAAATTGATTAAGCTAATTAATACATAATTATGCAAATAATTACATAAATAATTAAAACTCAAAGAGAAAATTATTCAAAATATGTACAAAATTAGTTTATAATATATAAACAATATTTTATATAAAGAACAATTTTTTTATGATTTTTGATTGGTTAAAAATAATTAAAAAGCAAATATATAAATATATACTAATTAATTATGCAAAATATTGAAATTTTGAAGAAAAATAAAATATTTTTATTTCAGAAAATAATATATTATTTTAGAAGTCTAAAAATATTTTTTGTGTATTTTTTGGATTTTTAAAACTATTTTTAATTAATTTTGCAAAGAAAATTAAAATAAAATAGAAAATATAAAAGGATACGATCAGGTGTGGTGGATTTGAGAGTCCATGGCATGGGGAGTGTGTTTTGATGCGTTGGATTGAGAATTAATGGAGATCTATGGTTCAGATGGTGAGGACACATGGTAGACGTGCATTGACCAATCATGTGGGATCATAAAGACTTTGGATAAGTCAGGCTGGCCCCACTATGCGTTCGTGGACGAATAGAAACAAGGGAGGGGGCGCTGAAAATTGACCAGCCAACCAGGGACGCACGCGTGGAGGTCAATAAGTCTTGGTCACTGTTCATCATCTTCTTCACAGCTATGGCAACGGTTTTTTAAGGTTTTTGGCAACGGTTTTGATGTCCGACTTCCTCCTTCTTTAAACCTGCATAAACACGAAAATAAATGGATGCAAACAACCCAGATAGCCTAATTAAGACCCTCTGAGTTCATTAGTGGCATTAGTTTTTGCTAAAAGTGTTTGGAAGAGGCAACTCGAAGCTTTTCAAGTTTGGACACCCAATAATGGTGGATTGTGTTAGAGGCGTGAAACCTTGCATGATCTACATTGAATCTACTCTAAATGATGTCAGGAACTTAAATCAAAGATTAGATTAAGTTGTTTCA